>NC_134487.1:281977175-282154675 GCF_040206685.1 Ascaphus truei
GGGTGTATATTATGCAGTGAGGGAGGGTGTATATTATGCAATGGGAGAGGGTGTATATTACGCAGTGGGGGATGATGCATATGCAATGGGAGAGGGAGTATATTTCTGTATGCAATGGGGGAGGGTGTATATTATGCAGTGGGAGAGGGTGTATATTATGCAGTGGGAGAGGGTGTATATTATGCAATGGGAGAGGGTGTATATTATGCAGTGGGAGAGGGTGTATATTATGCAGTGGGAGAGGGTGTATATTATGCAATGGGAGAGGGTGTATATTATGCAGTGGGAGAGGGTGTATATTATGCAGTGGGAGAGGGTGTATATTATGCAGTGGGAGAGGGTGTATATTATGCAATGGGAGAGGGTGTATATTATGCAGTGGGAGAGGGTGTATATTATGCAGTGGGAGAGGGTGTATATTATGCAATGGGAGAGGGTGTATATTATGCAGTGTGGACGATACATATGGCATCCAGAGCTGCAGGGAGGAAATCAGCGCAGAACCTTCAGGAAATCCCATTCTGAATGATTTATAACATCGCCCCCCTCCCTGAGGTGACATCACCTCTCATGATAAATAGCACTGTGTATAACATGTGCAGGGGGAGGGGGGTTACTCCTATTTATAGATTCTATTCCTAGCTCCTGGCAGCCGCCTCCTCCCCCAGGTGAATGTTGGACACAATTTACCTCTCATCACTCACAGGCATCTGTGCCAGCCCAGGCATCCAGAATCAACAGCTCCGAACTGGGAGGGGGCACGGCTCAGAACCAAAGCACACAAATATATACACACTATACACAGTGCTGGGTGATATGGGTTTATATACACACTATACACAGCGCTGGGAGATATGGGATTATATACACACTATATACAGGGCTGGGAGATATGGGATTATATACACTATACAAAGCATGGGTGATACGGCTGGGTTTCTATACACAGGGCTGTAAGATATAAGTTTATATACACACTATACACACATTTGGGATATATATATATATACACACACACACACACACACACACACACACACACACACTATACCTAGCTGGGTCATATGGGTTTATATACACACTGACTGATGGATTTAGGAAGTTTATACAGATGCAGGGGCCATTATTCGAACACTTCACGTGTTGTATACTTCGGAATACCCATGTCATGGCGCGGGATTTCTTCCAACCGTACCGCCTTAAGACGCGAGTGCAGAAAATGGCATTTTAGAGTTCTGGTTTTTAAACACCTGAAATTGACACAGTAGCACAGTACTGTACACATTACAATTCATTCATTTCATTGTACACAAAGAAACAGAATCCATGAAATTCAAACAAAGCAACCGCGATAAACACGGGTGCCTGGGGCGATTGGCCGCGTTAATGCCGCGTGGAATACAGCAGAGCACACGAAAACGGCTCCGTGATTTGTTCGAATAACGGCCCCTGCATCTCTACTCACATAACGTGTTCTGTGTCTGTATATACCCCTACAAGCCTCACCTTGCAAAGCCAGTAGCTAACCTCACACTGATGAGACCCAAATGGTCAAAACAGCTGCTTGTGAGTAGGTTAATGGGCTGTGAAGGTCTTTAACCCAGACTGTGCTGAAAAGCTGTGTAATACGGCAGGCAGAAGCTTATAGGGCTGCATGTTAAAATGGACAAAAAGTAAAAAGTGATACTGTGAGTGTCCATTTTCATGTCATTACCCAGAATCCTTGGCTGCAGTGGAAGCGTTGTTTGCTACAGAAAGAGATAACGAGGAAAGGCAGGGTTGCAGACCGGCCTGAGACATTAATGTGCTCACACACGTGGTATGTTAATTTGCTATATAAACAGAGACATTTGTGACATTTTTTAAATAAATATAAATGATCAAATTCCTTTCTTATCAGTTTTATTGGAATTTCCGTCAGGAGTCACAGAGACCCTCCTGAGAGCAGATGCTGAATAACCCCCATAGACAAATGAGTAAGGCCTCGGACATAGTAAGCGCTTAGGTGCTGTGCTGCTGCTCGCTCTTGCTTGCTGCCGCTCGCTGTACCAGGAGCTTTTTGCTGTCCTGGCAGAGGAGACAGCAAGCGCGCTTGGGAGGCGGGTATCACTGTGTGTGTGTCACTTGGTAGCCGTCAGTGTGTGTCACTTTGAAGTGGTGTGTGTGTGTGTGTGTGTGTGTGTGTGTGTGTGTGTGTGTGTGTGTGTGTGTGTGTGTGTGTGTGTGTGTGTGTGTGTGTGTGTATTATATAATATTTTAAAAATGAAAAAAAAAGACATGTGAGAATAAATTATTTATTAACATTGTGTAACTTTGATAAATATATTCGCGCACACATACACAGACACACACACACACACACATACATACACACACCTATATATACACACACACACACACACACACACACACACACACACACACACACGCACATGCACACACGCACATGCACACACACACATAAATACACACATACATAAACACACACATAAACACACACACATATACACACACACGCACACACACACGCACACACACGCACACACATACACACACACATACACATACACACATGCACATACACACACACACATACACACACATGCACACACACACATGCACACATGCACACATGCACACACACACATACACACACATGCACACACACAGACACACACACAGACACACACACAGACACACACACATATATATATATACATACACACACATATATAATCACACACACACCACCTTGCTGCCACCACTGCTCCGGGACACAACCCCTTCCTCCCCCCCCCCCCCCAGCGGCCGCGCAACCCCCCTCCATCTTCCGCGCGGGCAGGGAGGCAGCCACAAGGATCGGGGCAGAAGGGGGACACATCACCCGCTCCCCCCCCCCCCGGCGGCACAAGCCCTCTCCATCTCTTGCAGGCTGACAGCCACAGGGATCGGGCAGAAGGGGGCACATCACCCGCTCCCCCCCCCCTGGCGCCAGACAATAAGTACCCTGTTCACATTTCCCTGCTCGTCCTTTCATTGGATGCTGAGGCGTCACGTGAGCGGAGTCAGCGCGTGAATTTAAAATTTCGCTGTCGGCTCTGTTCAAGCGCGCCTCAGCAAGCAACGGAAAGCATGCGCGAGCCCCTACTAAAGCCGCTTTAATTGCAGCTGTAGGGGCTCAGTGGCAAGCATCAGCAAGCGAGAGCACGCTTAAGCAAGCAAGCACTAACCATGGCCTGGGCCTAAGACAGACAGACAGACAGATACATAGGTAGATACATAGACCGATACAAAGATAGGTATATAGAAAGATACATAGACAGACAGATAGATAAAAAAATATACATAGTTACATACTGTAGTAGATAAGGTTAAAAAAGACACACAGTCATGTGAAAAAGAAAGTACACCCTCTTTGAATTCCATTAAATAAATAATGACACGGTGTAATATGTCATGTGTTGTTGTTCATCTGAGGTTGTATTTACCTAATTTTAAGACCTGCTAAGGAACAGATGATTGTTATTATGTCCTGATATGTAAAACCATTGAATTCAAAGAGGGTGTACTTTCTTTTTCACATGACTGTATGTCCATCAAGTTCAACTTATGCTAACTTTTAACAACAGATGCTGTATCCTATAATTGTATTTAGAGTATATTTTGATCCAGAGGAAGGCAAACAAAAAACCCAGTGAAATATCATCCAATGATATCTCATAAGTGAAAAAATAAATTCCTTCCTGACTCCAGTAACAGCAATCAGATTACTCCCTGGATCAACATCCTTTCCATGTTCACTTATTTGGTATATCGCTGTGTAGCCCTCTTACCCCCACCCTAAGGGAGATTGGGGTGGGTAGGTGTATCTGACTACTTATCAGTGTGGTGCTGTACCTGTTTGCCAACCAGGAGGGCTGAGCTTCCGCCACGGGGAACCTGGGGTGAATTACTCTTAATACCACTATATGGTGCAGCGCCTCCACCTGCGATGGCTCCCAGCAGAGCGGGAGTTGTTCCTCGCAGGACACATACAAATGAACACATACACTGGATGTGAAATAGCAAAGGGCTTTACTGACCATAACATATATCTTACCCACTTATACTCTAACGCTCATATAACCTTAGTGGCTCGGCCACTCTCATCAGGAGTAACGTCTCCGCCCCTCACCGCGTGCCCCACACACCGTGTCCATATATAGTACTATAGGTATAGGCTCAGTTCTTTAACCACTCACTCAGTGTTCCTAAAGAGTTTAGCCTAAGGCGGGATCAGCGCCTGTTGACCGGTGTTGGTGCACTTGTTGTATAGTACCTTCCGGTCACGGCGGTGACCGGTACCTCTTCGCAAAGGGTCAGATGAATTAGCGGTCTGCCTCCTGGATCTCAATGTCCAGCCGTCTGGTCCCAAACGACTCGCCAGCAAAACCTGCTCCGCACGCTTGTCCCTTGGTCCCTAGCTGTCTACACAGTGACGGATGGTGCTCGCTACTACTATGGGCGTCATTGCAGCACAGCAACCTTTGGTGACTTCAGGGAACACTCCTAGAGGCCTACGGGGTAGCCTGTCCTATGCAGGTGGGTCACTGACCCCCTACACCCACTCTACCTCTCCCTTCACCTCCCGGATCCCCTCTCACTAACTTCTCCCTAACCTGCAGCAAACACTGCACTCACACAGTACCTGCAGCAACCGCACTGCACTCAACCGGTACCTGCAGCAACCGCACTGCACTCAACCGGTACCTGCAGCAACCGCACTGCACTCAACCGGTACCTGCAGCAAACGTGCTGTACACACACACTGTGCCTACTTGTCAGCGCACACAGCACTGACAACCATGACACTGACAAGACTGCACACTCACTCCTTAGGGCAGGGTCCCTAACCTAGGGGCCGTCCCTCAGTACCTACCCACTACCCTGGTGGGGATTGGGGCCTGCCTGGGTTCTGGGGAACTACCTTACCTGGTGTAGGAGCCACTTGCTCCCTACACCCTTCCTTCCCCTTCCTGCTCCCAGCTCCAACTCCCAAACGTGGTCCCCGCAACATTGTATCCTTCCTCCACAGGAGAAGCTGCAAAACCCTATTTGCTGGCTGGCTGCACGTGATGTGGGTGAAAGGGCAATCCCCAGAGGCTGCTGGGAATTGTAGTCCACTCAGGACCTCTGTAGCATTGGGACCGCGTGCGCTATCTTTACTGCGCACGCGCGATCCTGTAATGGCTACCGCGGTGGTAAGGGGTCTAGGGGGAAGCCAGCTACAGCTGTATACCTTTCCTTTCTCAAAAAAGATATCTTCTTTTTTTGTCTAACTTTTTTTTGAGAGATCTGTTGTATCTGCCATCACAGATGGGTGATGAATAGATAGATTGATACATTATAGATATGCAGATAGATAGACATAGACATGTAGATATAGGTGTGTGTATTAATAACAGATTAAATATATGTGTGTGTGTGTGTGTGTTTGTAACAGGTGGAGTTGTGTGTGTCTGTCTGTTACTGACAAATGACAAGCAGAGTGTTGTGTGCGTCAATGTCAGTGACAGGCATTGTGTGTGATAGAACACAGGCGAAGTGCTTGTGTGTTACTAATAGGTGTAGTGTGTTGTGCAGAGTACATTAGTAACTGGCAGCTAGAGATCGGCACATTTTTGGGGCGAATTTGGATCCGTAGCGGATCGGCCGGTTCCTTTGGTTCGCCAATTTTCGTGAATCAATCTCAAAAAGGGCGATTCGCATTTTACGGATCTTTTTTTTTTTTATCATTGATGATTTAATCTGCAGATTCCAAAATCCATTGGAGGATTTTAAGAAACCAATCCGCGGATTCAGCAATCCGTGTGCGAATTGGATCCTTAGGGGCCTATTCAGGTAGCTTCGATAAGCTGGCTGCCTTCGGGTTGGTATGTTCCTACCTCACGGTATGAGATTTGTGTTATCTCGATATTCAGAAAGATTTACCGCAAGCCAGACACCGTTCCTTAGGAAAATGCCGTACCGCTCGGTGTAGCTGTTGCTTTTTCAGAGATCTGCCCAAGCGATCTGCCTGGATTCTGTGAGATCTGCGCAGAGGGAGCTGCATCTCCCGGCACAGCTCTTACAGGCGATCGCACTGTTTGCATTTTAATTTTAGTAACATAGTATTTAAGCAGGGGGTCTCTGGACCTGAACCCCATTCATTTCAGGTCCGGGAACCCCCTGCTTCCACAGGCCTCCGTAGGGGGTGCCGGTATCTCCTGCAAGTTTAAATATCCACATATCACATGACACGGGAGAACTAAACTTGCAGGAGATACTGGCACCCCATAATGGGGCCTGTACCTCGGGAAGCAGGGAGTCCTGGAGGTCCAGAGACACCCTACTTCAGTAATATGTTATTAAAATTAAAATAAAAACAGAGCTTCATCACCTTAGCGACTAACCGCTAAGGTAATGAAGGCGTTAACCACCCCTACTCGGTTTATTGGTGGCAGAGAGTGTGGGTGAAGGTTATAGTTGCCCCCGGGAGGGTGATTAGGCCTCCCGGGAAGGTAATTACCCCTCCCTTACTTAAGCGGTTTATCGACAGTTGTGAGCACTTTTCGAGCGTGTAGCTCAGTGTTTTTCAACCAGGGTTTCAAGGAACCCTTGGGCTCCCTGGACATCCCTAAAGGGTTCCCTGCAATTTTCCGGTCATTTGAAAACTGTATCAAATACAGAAGAACTTACAATGCATCAGATCTCAGATGCGCTATTAGAGAGTGTTGGAGTTCTTTAGGCTACGCTTATGGTGCCGGCGACGTGACGGCGAAGTCAGGCTATGATCGCTGGAAAAATCAAATTGAGATGACTTCCAGCGATCACGACAAAGCCGTTGCTCCGTTGCATCGTGCTTACTATAAGCGCACGCGACGACGGCAATGCATTTGTTTTGCCGCGACGTCGCTGTCGCCGGTACTATAAGACTAGCCTTACAATGCATCTGATCTCAGACGCGCTATTAGAGAGGGTTGGGCTTACTTACAATGCATGAGATCTCAGAGTTGCTATTAGAGAGGGTTGGGGGTTCCTCAAAATTTCTCTTAGGGTTCCTTAACCAAAAAAAGGTTGGAAACCACTGGTGTAGCTATTCAGAGAGCTCCGATAACATGCCAAGTTTGCTTGAAAATGGCTTCTTCCCTAGAAGAAAGAAGATCTACTTACCAGGGACTCTGCAAGCAACTGAGGATTGTGGGATCTGTGCATCATGGTGTTCTTCAAGATGAGGATCATTGCTACGTGGGTCAAGAGTTGGTGCCGCAGTTGGATGAGGAGGATGAATCTTCATCCCGGCAAAGGTAAGAAACACATTGATTGCATTTTATTTAAGTATGTATTTTTGGGGGGATGCCCATTGATTGGCAATGTGTTTATCCATGCCCCTATAGATAATCACATTTACAATCAATGCATTTTTTGGCAAATGTTTGTTTTGATTTAATTGTAATGTACTTTTCTTTAATGTTTTATTTTTAAGTTGCCCATTCATTGCAATTGTGGTTATTTGTGCCCCCATTGTGGGCACATGTTACCACAGTGACAATCAATGGGTTTATTGCCTACTGTGTAATGTATTGTACTATAATGTCAATTTTATTTTATTGCGTATTTATTTATTTTTTAACACAAATTGGCAAAAGTCCGATTAGCCATATTTGGCTACTCGTGCTTTTGCCCATTTGTATGTGTGGTGATGGGGGCAGAGGGGGTGCGGGATGGTGTTAGTTGCCCCATGGAGGGTGGTTAGGCCTCCCAGGGGGGTAGCGAGAGGTGGGTGGGGTTAACCTCATAATTATCATAGCGGTTAATAACTGTTAAGGTAATTGAGGGGTTAGAGGCAAGTAGGTGCCGAAGGTGAGGATGGCTTTCATCCTGGCAGGGGTAAGTACAACTTTTATCTATATACAGTATATAAAACTCAAACAATGTTTGTCTGTGGGTATGTGCGCCCTCTGATTGTCCGGCGGCCAGCAACACTGTGCTCTCCCATTGGCTGAGAGGCCGGGTTTGTAGGGCGGGGTGACATCACAAACAGGGCCTCACAGGGAATGTTCGAGCGGCGGAAACGTCACCCACCGGTTCTCCCCCTCACTCTGCGGTTCTCCTCCTCACCCCGCGGGCCCCTCCTCACTGCTCGGAGCAAGAGGTAATGTTCACCGGTTCTCCTCTTCACTTGGCGCTTCTCCTCCTCACCCCGCGGGCTCATCCTCACTGCTCCGAGCAAGAGTCCGGGGCTCCCGCCGGGTACGGGGGCGGGGAATGAGCACGGGGACCGGGAGGGGACATGAGCACCGGGGATAGGGGGGGGTGAATGAGCACCGGGGAAAGGGGGGGAGGAATGAGCACCGGGGGGGTTAGGGGAATGAGCACCGGGGACCGGGGGAGGGGGGGAAATGAGCACCGCGGACCAGGGGGGAAGGGGCAGCTGGGACCGGGGGGGAGGGGAAGGACCACCCCTCGCTACCGCCTCCCGCCCGGACAGCCAGCCATGGGGACCAGGGACAGGAGGGAGGGACACCGCGTGAGCAGCAAATCCCGAGCAACGCCAGGTATATAAGATCGTTTACTATATGCTGGCTGGCTAATGTTTTATTTTTAATGGGCAAATGCACTGTTATCCAGATTTAGATGATAGGCCTTTTGCCCATTACAGTGTGTGTTGTGGGAAGGGGGGGGGGGTTGCAATAGAAGGGAGGGGAGTTGGGGGGGAAGGTTGTTGAGTGGCCATTGCTTGCCAATGTGGCTATCTGTGACCCATTGAGGGCATAGATTACCATAGTGATGATCAATGGATCAAGTGGTTAGAGTTTTGTTTTATAGTAATATATTTTTCATAGTAATGTATTTTAGTGTATTGCACTGTAATGATTATTTGAATGAGCATAAGCGCTATTAACCATCTTTGGCTAATAGCACTTTTGCCCATTCATGTGTGCTGTTGATGGTAGAAGGGGTGCAAGGGGTAGTTGCCCCGGGGAGGGTGGTTAGGCCTCCGAAACTGGGCGTTACTATTTAACCCCTTAATTACCTTAGCAGTTAGCCACTAAGGCAATGAAGCTGGCTGTAAATGTATTTTTATTATATAGGATTAAAGTATGGGGATCTTCAGCGCTGATATTAATGTGGGACAGCTCTGGAGACCCCGGGCTTCAATCCTATGTAGTAGGAATACATTTTTCTCCTTCATATGCACATCGGGGATCCCATCTCAGAGATCAGAATCTGCGAGTTGCAGCTGCGATGTGCATCTCAGAGCTACCTGAATAGCTCGATTTTTCAAAAAATGCGAGTTTGAGCATTTGAGCTTCCAATCTGTTTGCGTGAGCGAGAGTTTGCTGAATAGGCCCAATTAAAATCCACCTGCGGATTACGGAGTCCGCGGATTGGTAAAATCCACCAGCGGATTGAATCCAATGGCGGTTTTGGATGAATCCGCACGGATTGAGACTGGGACAATCCGTCGACGGATTTTACACCGCGCGGCGGATTTGAAGGGAAAGCTCGGGAAATTCCAGGAATTGGATTTTGACCGTTTCGCCCGTCTGCGCTGGCAGCTTGTTGTGCGTTAGTTAAAGGTGGAGTATCTTGTACGTGTGCTTCCACAGGTGGAATATTTTATGTGTGAGATTTTATATACTACGCCTGTTACAAAATCTCACACATCCAATTCGTGTGTGGGAGTTAGCAGCAGGCGGAGTATTTTATTTATGGGCGTTAGTAACAGGAGATTTATTGTGTGTGTGTGTGTGTGAGTTTGTAACAGTTTTTTTTTGTGTTTGGGAGTTAGATACAGAAGACATATTGTGTGAGGGAGTTAGTAAAAGGAGGAGTATTGTGCGTTTGGGAGTTAGTAACAGGAGTAGTATTGTGCGTGTGGGAGTTAGTAACAGGAGTAGTATTGGAGGGAGTGTGAGGGAGTTAGTAACATGCTTTTGTTGTGTTTGGGAGTTAGTAACAGAAGAAGTATTCTGTGAGGGAGTTAGTAAAAGGTGTAATATTATTTTTGGGGGAGTTAGTAACATGAGGAGTATTGTTAGTGTGGAGATTAGTAATATGAGGAGTATTGTGTGGGGGGGAGTTAGTAACAGGAGAAGTACTGTGTATGTGAGAGTTAGTAAAAGGAAGAGTATTGTGTGTTTGGGAGTTAGTAATATGCTTTTGTTGTGTGGGAGTTAGTAACAGGAGAAGTATTGTGAGGGGGACTTAGTATCAGGAGGAGTATTATGTGTGTGGGAGTTAGCAACAGGTGGAGTATTTTATGTGGCGGGATTTGGGATTAGTACCAGGAAGAGTATTGTATGAGGGAGTTAGTAATAGGAGGAGTACTGTGTGTTTGGGAGTTAGTAACAGGAGGAGAAGTATGTGTGGGAGTTAATAACAGGAGGAGTATTGTGTGTGGGGGGTATTTAGTAACAAGAGGAATATTGTGTATGGGGGGGTTAGTAACAGGAAGAGTATTGTTTGTGTGTGGGAGTTAATAACAGGATTTGGTTCTATTTGGGAGTTAGTAACAGGAAGAGTATTGTATGTGTGGAACATAGTAAAAGGAGGAGTATTGTTTGTGTGGGAGTTGGTAACAGGGGAAGTATTTCACAGGTGAAGTTTGTGTGAGAGTGAGTAATAGGAGTATTGTGTGCGTGCGTGCGTGCGTGCGTGCGTGTGTGTGTGTGTGTGTGTGTGTGTGTGTGTGAGAAGTTGTGTGTTTGGGAGTTAGCAACAGGTGGAGTATGTCATGTGTCGGGATTAGTACCAGGAAGAGTATTGTGTGGGAGAGTTAGTAACAGGATGAGTCTTGTGTTTTGGGGAATTAGTAAAATGATGAATATTGTGTGTGGGAGTTAGTAACAGGAGGAGTATTGTGTGTGAGAGCTAGTAACAGGAGGAGTATTGTGTGTGGGAGTTAGTAATAGGAGGAGTATTGTGTGTGGGAGTTAGTAACAGATAGAGCATTGTTTGTGTGAGAGTTAGTAACAGGAGGAGAATTGTGTGTGTGTGTGGGGGGGGGGGGGTGACTGTGTGGGAGTTACTGGAAGAGTATTGCGTGTGTGGAAGTTAGTAGCAGGAGTATTGTTTGTATGGGACTTAGTAACAGGAGTATTGTTTGTGGGAGTTGGTAACAGGAGGAGCATTGTGTGTGTGAGTTATTAATCAGTGCATTGTGTGTGTGTGTGTGTGTGTGTGTGTGTGTGTGTGTGTGTGTGTGTGTGTGTGTGTGTGTGTGTGTGTGTGTGTGTGTGTGTGTGTGAGTAACAGGAAAAGTATTGTTTGGGGGAGATAGTAACAGGAGGTGTATTGTGTTGGGGCTCTAGTAATAGTAGGATTATTGTGAGTTAGTAATAAGAGGATAGTGTGTGTGTGGAAGTTAGTAACGGGAGGAGTATTGTGTGTGTGTGTGTGTTTATGGGAGTTAGTAATATGCTTTTGTTGTGTGTGGGAGTTAGTTGCCAAAGGAGTATTGTGTGTGGGAGTTAGTAACAGGAGGAGTAGTATGTGTTGGAGTTAGTAACAGGGGGAGCATTGTAGGTGTTTGTACGTGTGAGCTAGTAACAGAAGTATTGTGTATTTGGGAGCTAGTAACATGTTTTTTGTTGTGTGTTGGAGTTTTTAGCAGGCAGGGGACTTCTCCCCACAGCGGGGGTGGGGGGTGGGGGGGGGAGGGGAGATAGCTGCTCCCCGCTCAATGTGGGAGGGCCTCAACTTAATGCATTATGCTGAACCCAGAAATCTCTCTTTGTGCGATGTTATGTTTGTGTCACCGACACATTGTAACAAAACCAGAGCCATTTCTGAAAGAAATGAATGGAAATCTATTCAATCAGCATCCAACGCAATGTGGTGTGATTCATACCATTAATAGCATCACTACAATGTTTGGGACTGGTTCTCACTATGACCTTGGCACATCGGATTACTCTCTGAGATTTTCCTGGAAGATGCTGGAATTTCTCATAAAGAATAAGGCACCACAAAGTGTGAGAAGTCACTGGGAGGGAACATGAGAGGTCCGTCTCCAAGACAGAAAACCGTCCTGGGCTCTTTCTGCATCCACACACATGGGACTGCTGTCTGCCCGCAGCCTGGCAGGATCAGACGCAGACAGCTGGCTGCTCGGGCCGGACTCAATGCCAGACACTGTTTCCTAAAAGTTTTCCCTAAAAGTTTTACTCTAGGGACCACTGTTCACTGCTCTCTGTGCATCTGTCCAATATCTAAGAGGAAAGAGAGCAAAGAAAGAGAGAGAGAGGAGCAAGAAGAAAGGCAGACACAATTATTCCCATATATATATATATATATATATATATATATATATATATATATATATATATATATATATATATATATATATATATATATATGTATTTAAATAAATCTCTGTTTTTTTCTGCTTTCCAAACCTCTGTTTTAGCCATAGATTCCTTTGTAAATCAGTATTGCTGACCTGAGGAAGAGAGGAGAACTCTCGAAAGCTTGTCCTATGACATAAATTGTTAGTCCAAATAAAAAAGGTGTCACCTAATACTGAAGAACTCATTTATTCTGCACTATATATATATATATATATATATATATATATATTGATAGACACGTGATTTGAACTATCTATCCTTAAAGTTAATTAGAAAAATAAAAGTAAATAAAGATTTAAAAAAAGGAGAGAGAAATGTGTGTTCCATAGAAACTTCTACTGGTAAGAGACCAGAGAGTCATCATCTTTTCTTCTGTCCCTCCCAGAGTGACGTAGTGACACAGATAATCCTATCACAGGATTAGACCGTCACATGGGCACATGTCTGCACCATAGAACCCCCATCTGGCAAGGTTAAAGTGCACTTACCCGTCCCCTCCCCAACAGCTACCAGGACAAAGGCAACATGTCACAGAGTCTGTCCCTCCTACCACAGGAAAGAAGGGACATCTACATCTTCCTCTTTCCTTCATAATAAAACATAGTAACCAGAATCCATTGTGTGTGTCGCAGGCACAGTAGCACAGTGACAGAAACCAGAGCACTTTGCATGGCAGACGCTAAGAGTTTAGATGAAGCACGCTCGTCCTTTGACCTGTTTTTAACCTTCAGACACTGAGCCGACAGACGAGTGGAGCGGCACTGACCTGTGTCTAATTAGTTACCCCACAGCAGGTGCTTGAGGCCCATGGAGAAGTCCCAGACATAACATCCTCTGTGCTGTCAGCTGGAGGTGTGCGCAGTGTTACAAGGAGACACATGAGATTCTCTGTTACAGGATGTTCCAAGCAGGATCTGTTTTCAAATTCTCTTGCGAGACCAAATTATCATCTTATTTTTAACTGCTGCTCCAAGTCTAACTGTAAATTCCATTACCAAGAACAAGGATGAAGATAAAGCCAGATTAGTACAAAAAAAAAAGAAGTGTTTACTCCTCATCGCGTCTTTGTATATTTTACTGTTTGGGGGGTCAGCGGAAAGAATCCTGAAAATGTGGATTTTATAAGCCAGTTTGTGCATCCGAGCTATGGCAAGAATGAGATCTGAGAGTAAAACCTGGCCTGACGCAGACAAAGAGAGCCAGAATCCAACAGACATTAGGCAATGTTTGGAAGCCAGAGCTGGAGATAGCACAGCTACAGTATCTCTGAACCGGCGAAGGAGGCTGCTGGGAAATGATGCTGCCGCCCAAGAATGCTGGGGATGAGGCAGGCGAGCAGGCACAGGCTGAGACCCCAGCATCTGTGGGAAGGGAGTAGGGACAGCTCTCCTTTTAAAGTCATCCCTCAGTGGAGAAGCTGCGCTCCGCAACAGGCTCCGTCTGATGTCATGCTAGGATGGTGACTGAGGAATGAGCCCATCTGTCCTTGTGCTCAGGACATGGGCTGGATATTTTTAGATAATTTACTCTCAAGTCAACAACACGGATGTATGACCAGCTCTGTGGAAGGCACGTCTACCCAGACAATGCTCTACAAAGGCTACTGCGCCACGGAGGCCACATGTTTCCAGACACTGAGGCCTTGTGTACCCAGACATTGGACCACTGAGGCCACTAAGTCTTCTGACTTATACTTAACCTTCAGACATGGAGCCTGCAGATGACCGGAACGGCACTGACCAGTGTCTAATTAGTTACCCACAGCAAGTGTATGAGTGACATGCACAGCATGCAGGGAAAGAACCAAAGAGCTGAGAATTTAAAGACAGCATTTCACCCAATGCCTGGATCATCCAGCAGCCCCCGAGAGTGGACCCTACTTTAAATACTCCCAGTGAGATACAGAGAGTGGTCTGTGTGTGTACTCAGACAATGAGACATAGAGACCACGTGTATCCAGACACTGCACCACAAATGACACTGTTTTGCAGATTCTATATTAAGTCACACACACAATTCCCCCGATCACTACAACACACACACAATCCAGTGCTACGCCGGTCCCGCGGGCGGAAGTTGGGCTCGACTTCTGGGTGGGCCCAACTTTTGGTACCGACTAGCGTAAAGGGGGGTGGGGGGTTGGCTTGGAGTGAAGGCTGAACCAGAGCTAGGGAGAGTTGTGACCCAGCAGCCAACAGCCGGGCGCGGCCCGGGACAGTTGTCCCAGCTCTCCCACCTGAAAATAAGAGACAATTATGCATCCTAACAGGCCTTTCAGGGACAACAGGACAATTCAATGAAAAAAGGGACAACCAGAGAAGTGCATATTTGTACGGAAAGAGCCCTTTTCGCTCGGATATGCAAGTTTCCATATTCTGAAAGCCATTCTTGCATGTCCAAACCGTGTGAGAAAGGCTTTTTTCTAGAATCTGTGTCATTCCGGCTCAGCAAATCCAAGTGGTACAGTACAGAACTGGAGAAAGAACCCCAGATTTAGACCAGTGTACTGGTATTAACAGATTCATTATATCCCCCTGGAGATAAAGTACCTAAAGTATCAATCCAAAGGGTCTCCTGAAGACAGAGCCTTTTGAATCTATCTCCACCTAATAGTGATGGGAGAATATATTCCAGACCATTGATGCTCACGGAGGATGGATCTTTATTATGACTTTGAGAGAAATGTTTATATAAACAATCACTGTTGCTAGTGTTGCAGAGACATTGATCTTAGGGCACAGTTCCATAAATTGGAGAAATTGTCTAGGGAAGAGATGACAAATTGGTGGGATTCGGTCTCTCTGAAACAATATTTGGACAAAAAACAAATCCCTAGAGGACTGAGAATTCTCAAAAAACCCACATTTGAGACAGATATCGACTTTACTGTTGAATGGAACTGTGCCCTGTTCCTTTTCCCTTATTAAACTGTTAATTAAATATAGGGAGGGGAAGTTGAAGTCTCTAGAGGTAGAGGCTGTACAGGCTACTGTAAAGCCGTTTGTGGATACCACAGAGTTTTTACATTTGGATGACCTGGTTAACAAAAGAGTGGAATCACTTGAGAAAGAAATTATTACTAGAAAGAACAATAAATTTGAAAGAGATGATGATTATGCCAATGGAAGAACTAGGGACTGGAGAAAAAATACCTATAGTCATTTCTCACAGGTAAGGATCGCTCTACATCCCACAAACGGGATTATGAGCCTAGAGATTCTTTGAGAAATAACATACCCACGTGTACCTAAGGACATTAAGGGTGGATCCAAGGCTAAATCTAGTGCGATTGTACATTCTAATAATGATGAGACTAACAAATATGCATGTTCTACAGAAAACATGTATTCTGTGTTACAGAAGGATGGATCGGTTGTTAATGACCAAGATATTGACACATCTAATGAAAACAGAGGCGGGACAAGACCAAAGATTTTGGGTCATGATAACTTTAACCCCCGCTCTAAAGGTTTTGTTGCCCTAGCTATCTGTCCTTTGTCGTTTTCTTTTTTAGGGAAATCCCAGAGCGAGTGTGCACAGCTGGGGGGGGGGGGGGGGAGGACATACCCACTTTGGGACAAATATCCGAACCATCAAAGGTCATATATAGATATGGAAATGTTGGATAGGGACCCCATTGGTGAATTCTAATCAATGTATCAGAGTCATCTTGTGGAGGCCAAAAGTAAAGGAGTCCTTACTGATTCTGAGTTTAAATTTCTGTACGTGGATCATCCTAGAATACCTATATTTTACCACCTCCCTAAAATCCACAAGAGCCTTCGTGACCCTCCATGGTGGCCTATTATGTCTGGGGGTGGAGTCGATGACATCCAGCATGTCCCAATATGTAGATCATTATTTACAACCATATGTGATGCAACTTATCTGAGAGACACGCTGCATGCCATCGACTCCACTAAAGACATCCAGTGGAAGTCCACCTACCTGTGGGCAACCTGCCATGTATCCTCTTTGTATACTTGCATCGAGCATCGTAGGGGAGTTGATGCAGTAGATTATTTTTTGGAGAAAGATTTATCACTACATCCAGATCAGAAAAAAATTCTATTATCTAGTATTGAATTTATTTTACAACACAATTATTTTTTGTTTAAAGGTAACTTTTATTTGCAGACGTGTGGAACGGCCATGGGAACCAGGTTTGCCGCTAGCTATGCAAACCTATACATGTGGTTGTGGGAGAACCTCCATGTGTGGGCGAATGTTAGGCAGAGGGCGGGCCTGGTGTTCTATGGCCGTTTCATTGACGATATAATTTTAATCTGGGATGGTGAAGAGCAGGAGTTATCTGCCGTTCTCATATCATTTAATGAGAGCGCTATGGGACTGAGGTTCACTTATGAGATACATCCCATGCAAATTACTTTCCGAGATGTAGAATTATATCTATGTTCGGGTGATGATAACATTTATACAAGAACACATTTCAAGGAGGTCACTGTAAATAGTTATTTGCATGCTTCCAGCAACCATCATATCAAATGGTTAGAAAATATCCCTAAGAACCAACTTTATAGGATTAAAAGGAACTGTACTTCTGAAGAAGACTATATTAAACAGGGTCAAGAACTGGTAACAAAATTTCTTGATAAGGGTTACTGTAGGGATCAAGTATTAAAGGTATTTAATGAGGTGATACAAATGGACAGGAACACTCTTTTAAAATAGCCTAAATGTAAGAATCAGGTGAGACGATCCAATGTGCATCCATCACGTGAAGCTGGCTATGATGCGGGTAAGGTACAGAATATCTGTCCTCGGTTCATAACTAGATATAACCAACAAGCCTCATCAATTAAGGGTGTTCTTGGTAAACATTGGAGCATTCTTCGGAGTGATCCTGTATTAGGACCCTCTCTACCTGTCAATATTCCTGTAACCTATAAACGTGCAAAAAATATAAAAAACATCTTGGCACCTAGTAAATTAAGGAATATTATAAATGCCACCACAGGAGCTATTGCTCTAAAGTAGGGTAATCAGACCTGTGGGAGGAAATGGTGTCTGACATGTAAGCATTTGGTTATCCAGGATTCCTTGAGGTCATTTTCTAATGGAACTAACCATGAAGTGAAGGGAAATATTAATTGTCTGTCATCATTTGTGATATATATGATATCATGCTCTTGCGGCCCCCAGTATGTGGGTCGCACGATCTGTGCTATCAGCACTAGATTCCTAGAACATAGGAGTAATGTTATTAATGGTAATCAAGGGGGAAAAGGATGGTGTGATTAGCGCTAAAAGCAAATTATGATGATTATATAATGAAAGTGATGTGAAACAATTGTGTAACACTCAAACAATACCTTACAATGCAAAGGCAAAGCTGCCAGGGATTACTGACCCAAAACAAAGTCAGTGTGTGACAGAAAACAAAATACAAACCGGCGCCAAAAAAAATGTCCAAAGACAGTCTATTGAAAGTCCAATTGGAGTAAGATGAAAAGGATGGCTTCAATACTTGCACTTCCAGAAAAGTAGATTTTCCACAGCCAGATGGTACATCATATGTGAAATATAAACAGAAAACATATCATAGTGCAAACTGCTAAAAAATTACTATATAACACAAACACTGAAACAAACAACAAATAACAATAAACAAATACAAGCAAGGCTGACTAAAAAAATAGCTAATTTAATACAACAATGAATATAAAATTACAAATAAGAACACTCACAAGCAACTGGTCCGGTGGTAATCAAGCGCACAGCTTATATAAACATTTCTCTCAAAGTCATAATAAAGATACAGCCTCCTTGAGCATCATTGGTCTGGAATATATTCCCCCAACACTATTAGGTGGAGATAGATCCAAAAGGCTCTGTGTCATGGGAGAGGGGGTTTGGCCCGGTATTAAAGGGGTTACACCCCATTTGGCCACCCCTGCTCTCACTTGGGAAGCAAGGGGTTAACTGGACTGCGGTCCAGTAATGTGTTTTTACCCTGCTTCGGTACCCCAATGTATGTTCCCCTGTAAATGTGTATTGTTCCCATTCCAGTGTTTGCACCAACACCTACACTGGGATTGATGCGGGAGGGAAGGGGTTAATGTTAGTTCAGTGTTTATAGCCCTTTGTTCCCTTTTCCCGCCTTTTCAGGCTCCATTTTGCAGCTCTCCATAAGTCGCCATTGCAGCCCAATGCAACCTTATGGAGATTCCGGCGATTTGGGCCTGTTTCGGTAGAAGACCTGCAGGTGGCGCCCGAAAGGAGGAGCGGCGGTTCCCCATTGCAAGTCAATGGAGCCATCCATTTCAATGGGGATTCCTCGACGCCGACCTCCATGAACGGGTTGGCAGCCATCCAAACCGCAGACCGCAAGAGCGGAAACATTTTCTGAAAAAGAACTTTGATCACACTGAGTTCAAGGTCAACTACAATTGGCGTGGGAAACTTAGGTTCTAGGGCACCCAGCTATAAAGTTCTTTTTGCCCCTAGACCCTAGGAACCCCCACACACGACCACCATCGGTCCGAGAATGAGGGACCCCCTTAAAGGGTTGCGCTCACCAATGAGGGTCGTCCCATTGAGTCCCATGGCGGTGCCGGCCCATGCATTCCCTATGGCGGCGCCGGCCATTGATTCCAATGGGAGAAAAACGCGCGGCGTTACAACGGCTAAGTTCAAAAGGGTAAAATGTGTAAGCCCATATCTCCGGTTCTGTGAGGACCAGAGGGCTGGGATTTGGGTCGCATGTAGTCACTGTTCCGGCATGACTGCATGGCCATTTCCAGCCCTCTCCGAACAACCAGACGGAGTATGGGCAAATGTAAAGAATTGTGGTTCGCCCATAGACTTCAATGGCGGAGTTGCCCCATTGAAAGACTATAGCGGCGAAGCCTATTGACTTCAATGGCGGAGTTGCTCCATTGAAAGTCTACTTGTATAGTGGCGGAGCCCGTTGTTTTCAATGGGAAAGAGTGAAAAGCAGAGATTTATTCTAGCTATGGCAGAGAATCCTGCATTAAAGTTAATGGGGGATTTTAACTTGTTTTGTGTATCTCCGGTTCTGGGGGTTGCAGAGAGCTGAAACTTGGCCACCGTGGAGAGTCACCTCCGGCATGAGGGACTGGCAAGTTTCAGCCCGCTTGGGCCAGCAGAACGGATTATATATAAAGGTATTAAAGAATGAATTGTATTTTGGGTCTGGTATAAAAACTCATAGAGGAGTTGTAGTGTGTTACTCGGGCGCTTGCTCTAACCGTTGCTTGGTATTAGATATGTATACGAGCCTGAGGAAGCCCTGTTTAGGGCGAAACGCATAGCTCATCGTCATTGGAACTGTGCAGCATTTAGAGAGGAACCAGAGGTGTTGTGGAAACTCTCTTCATCCGGACGCGGAGAAAAGAGACTTTGTGCCCACTAACCACCAAGAGATTCCTTTTGCTGTTTTATCTTCCCCTTTAGAAGCAGCAGTGGCTTCTTTGTTTTTATATTTTCCATCCCCTTATTGTTTTTATAAGTGTTTTATTGCTGATTTCAATGTATGCTAGTTTACAATAAAGTTATCACCACCCATAGCGCTCAGTGTCCCTGAGTCCATTTAAGATTGTATGTTCGCCCCTAGGGGTTTTCCTATCACAGCTTCTGGAGCATCAAAGATACCTCTACAATTGTGTACTCACACTGGCCCGTGTGAGTATTTTGATATATCCCTCTATTCCCCTTCTACCAGGTTTGAACTTTTGACCTCTGTTATATGTTTATCTACCTGAAGACCTGTTATCCATACGGGTGTTGACAAGATATGGATATAGGAGATCACTCACATTAGGCCGTGTGAGTGGAACATTATCCATCAGTATTTGATACATACAATATTATATTGCTTCATCCCCTTACCGCAGCTGATCTGTGTATGCATGTGCCTAATTGCCTTCTTTTATTGTTTATACTTACATCCACACGAGAGGCGAACTATAGTGAAGAATCCACCTATCTAGATGAGAAACACCAAGGACGTAGTGAGAAGTAAAGAAAGAAAAAGGACCAGAAAGAAAGAAGCACCACCATCCAGAAGCAAGACTCGAAAAGAAGAAGAAAAAAAAAAAAAAGTAAAAGAAACCTTGATGGGATACAACTTACACAAGGCCGTGTAAGTTATTTATTTATTTATCCATCTAATCCCTGTGATCACACACATATATGCAAGCTCCCCATCCAAGGAGTTTTTTGATCTTTCTCTGAGGGATCAATGGAGGTATAAACACCACATTGATCGTCAGCGAAAGAAAGCATATTCCCCTCACATTGTGCTCCCCCATCTCTTCTTGTGTTCCATAAAAACTCATAGCCCATATGGTATGTTAATGCTCAGGATGGGAGACAAGTGGTCTATAATAAACCCCTGATCAAAGACTCCCCCACCCTGCTTGGGTATACGAGCACAATGGAAAGCAGGATATGGGTATTTGATGCTAAGTGTGGTAATTCACACCTTGGGACAAAGGAGTTCCTGGCCAAGCCAGACTTTAAGACGCCAAGCTTGTGGGCGGGGGGCTAGGGAAATAAGCCCCTGATTAGAATAATATCCACCCAGTGGGCAGGTATTACGGTGCCCCTCAGGTGAGGTGGCAAGGAGAGATTGGGTGCAGGTAATTGTTCTCCAATGACCTGCACTCAATGATAAGGTATAGGACTGGAATTACATATAAACCAGTGTCAATCCTATACTCAGTGGTCTTTGTGTCTTTTTGTGATTGCTGCATGAATTGCTAATCGTGTAACCTGATTACTTCATCATTCCAACCCTAAGTAAGTGTATATTTTGCCTGTGATTTGTATATCTTGTGTGTTCACATTCTTTAAGGAATAAACCATATTTATTATATCTAAGTCGTGTTCAATTCAACCCAGATATTTTGGTGTGTATTATTATAACCTATCACTAGCTACCGTGACACTCTGTCTTCGAGAGATTTATACTTTAGGTACTTTATCTCCAGGGGGATATAATGAATCTATTAATACCAATACACTGGTCTAAATCTGTGGTTCTTTCTCCAGTTCCTTTGTGGCATGTCATTTATTCTTTCTCTACATTCCATTCGTATTGTTCATGGTCATCCTTTACCCCTTTCCCATTCCCTTCCCCATTTCGTTTTCCTCCCCGCGCCCTACCTTCCCACCACCCCGTCCTTTCCTTATCCTTTCCCTTTCCTGCCCTTTTGATCATGGTTTCCCCCCACCTTTCCCCCCTCCTTTCCCTTTTTCCTGATTCCCCTCCTTTTTTTTTATAGCCCCTTCCTACCAAATATGTACTACTTGTCTAATATTGGCACTCTTGTGGTATCTATTAATTTTAGTATCAATGTTGATTTTTTTATGCACATAAAATATATATTAAAAAAATGTTTTATATACATAAATAAGTTTTTAAATGCTCAATATATAAACATTCAAGTATATTTGAATTAGAGTTTTTTAATTTATATCCGCTTGTAGTTTGGGTTAATTTATATTATGTTTTCCAATATTATCACTAAAGTAGGGTTTACAAAGATCTATTTTTAATTATTGGTTCTCTCGGAATTTATGCCAGGTTTAAAACACTCAAGCACTTATCATTCATTTATCTTTTATCAACATATGTTATATCATATATATATATATATATATATATATATATATATATATATATATATATATATATATATATATATATTTTATTTTTTTTAAGACATAGTAGCCTTATGTCTCTCTCTGCAATTGTACTGCAGTAGTGTTAGTGTTGTTGTTGTTTTTCCCATGTATGTAATTGTAGTTTGTCTCAAATTAGATTATTATTGAACAATTGGTTATGGACTATATAAGGGCCATTAGACCTTCTACTATACACCCCCTGATGAAGTCGCTTTCACCTCTGTGATGAAACGCGTAGGGTTATGCAATTAGAACTGTCTGAGAGAATGAAGGAGCTGAGGAGCTGTGGAACCAGAAAGGCAGTACGAGGTTGCCGGGGGAAAGGTTTTGTGAGCGCACAGATTCGGAGCACCTCCTGGATTCCCCGGCGGATACGCCCCATGCACCCCCCATCACGAGGATCCAGCTCTCCCTCATAGGTTTACCAGAAGAACACTTGTCATCACCCAGACAAATTCTGGCCTGTTTTTATCGTGAATCTTATTAAATGGTAATTCCGAGTTACGCTGCACGGTCTTCTTTGTTTTGCAGTGAATCGTGGGAGGTGGTTGATCCTGTTGACAGCCGCCCGGCATCTCCAGCGTTTTATTTCCCAATTTGGCACTTTTTTGCTGTTCTATCATCCTTTTGTTTCTGTCATCCATTCCCCTTTCCCCCTTCCCCTGTTACTTACCCTTGTCATCTATGGCTGTTTGTCTATTTGTTTTATGTTGAGTGTCTCATGGTTTGCAGCACTTAGCCATTGCTTACTCTCATTATTGTTATCCTCCCTATATATTGGCGCTTTAAGTTTCTTCCCTTTTATTGTATGTATATGTTTATTTATATAGCGCCACCCAGGTACATAGCGCTTTACAATACACGTGACATAATATTATAACACTTAATGGGAATAAGCGCTCCAACAAAATATAATAGAAAAAATAATCTTTGCCCCGAAGAGCTTACAATCTAATTTGCAAGTGGGGAGAACCCACAGAGACAGTAGGAGGGGGTTATGGTAAGTGTGTTTACAAGGGGCCATTGTAAATGCATATCAGATGTATAGTATCAGCCAGCGTAACATGCTTTGTTAAAGAGGTGTATTTTAAGAAAGGTCATAAAGTTGGAGAGAGAGGGTGCCAGTCGGATATTGAGGGGAAAGGTGTTCCGGAGGTGTGGGGCAGTGAGTGAGAAAGGTTTTAGATGGGAGATGGCTTTAGATACAAAAGGGGGTAGACAGAAGACATCCCTGAGCAGAACGTAAGAGTAAAGCAGGTGCATAGCGAGAAATTAGGGCTGAGATGTAAGGAGGGGCAGAAGAGTGTACAGGCATACCCCGGTTTAAGGACACTCACTTTAAGTACAA
Organism: Ascaphus truei; assembly: GCF_040206685.1. NCBI lineage: Eukaryota > Metazoa > Chordata > Amphibia > Anura > Ascaphidae > Ascaphus > Ascaphus truei. The sequence continues at coordinate 282,000,570 of NC_134487.1, forward strand.
TCGCGAGTAAGGACATATCGCCCAATAGGCAAACGGCAGCTCACGCATGCGCTTGTCAGCACGTCCTGATCAGCAATACCGGCTCCCTACCTGTGCGCAAGCTGTGCGCAAGCGGGGAGACTATAGAGGCTGTTACAAATGCCTTAGTTACATCAGTTATGCACATATAGGATGATTGCAGTACAGTTCATGCATCGATAAGTACATTTTTTCGCTTTACATACATGCTCCGGTCCCATTGTGGACGTTAATGTGGGGTATGCCTGTATAGCCTTAAATGTGCAGAGAATTTTGTAAGTAATACGGGATTTAATTGGAAGCCAGGAGAGGGATTTCAGCAGGAGAGACGATGAGACAGATTTCTGAGAGAGTAAAGTGATTCTAGCAGCAGCATTAGGGTAGATTGACCGCGCTCATGCGTGAGAGCGGTGACGTCACCAACTCTCTAAGCATGAGCGCCGGGTGTCCTGTCTCTTCCGCAAGTGTGCACCAAGGGGCATTGCGGGTAAGTTGGGCGCGCTTGAAATTGTTTTCTGTACTCAAACGCCAAGCTTGAGTGAGCGTGCGTGCCCGCACACGGGCGCGCGTGCACCGCGTGAGCGGGGACTTACACATATAGATTTATGTAAGTAAAAGCGGCAAGCACCGCGCACTCAGCAGGCTCAGCGCCAGCAGGGACGCAACCTCAGGGAGACAGGTGAGAGGCAGGAAGGCTGGACAGCAGAAGGTTACAGTAGTCGAGACAGGAGAGAATAAGGGCTTTAAAGTTTTAGCAATAGAACAACAGAGGAAATAGTGTATCTTTTCAATTTTATGGAGGAAAAAATAACAGGTTTTAGCTACATTGGGAATGTTAGAGGAGAATGTGAGGGTGGAGTCAAATGACCCCTAGGCAGCGTGCTTGTGATACTGGGTGTATGATAGTGCAGCCAAGAGTAATGTAGAAGGGGGCAGTAAGGCCAGGCTAGGAGGAAGTATGAGGAGCTCCATCTTTGACAAGTTTGAGCTGGCGGAGGACCATCAACAATGATATAGCGGAGAGAGACATTAAGAGACTTTGGTCTGTAGTGCAGGTGTGAGGTCAAAGGTTGAAAGGTAAATTTGTGTGTCATCCGCATAGAGGTGATATTTGAACCCAAGAGATGTGATAAAGTCACAGAGAGAGAGTGTGTAAAGAGAAAAGAGAAGAGGTTCCAGGACAGACACCTGGGGTACCCCCACAGGAGATTGACTGTGGAGGAGGAGTTTGCAAACGGGACATTGAAAGTACGATATGAGAGGTAAGAGGAAATCCAGGATAGAGCTCTGTTATGGATACCAAGGGGATGGAGAATGTGATGGAGAAGAGGGTGGTCCACAGTAGTAAAGGCTGCAGAGAGGTCGAGTAGTATGAGAAGAGTGTAATGGCCTTTGTTTTTGGCAGCACGTGGGTCATTAGTTATTTTAGTGAGGGCTGTTTCAGTGAAATGACAAGTGTGGGAAATGGAGCAAGCGAGAAAATACAAGGCGTTTAAGCAGTTTAGAGAGAAAAGGCAGGAGGGGGACGGGTCGATAGAGAGACAGGGCGATAGTTAGAGAGACAGGGCGATAGTTAGAGAGACAGGTAGGGTCAAGCTTGCTGTCTTTGAGTAAAGGTATAACTGTTGCATGCTTGAAGGAGGTAGGAAAGGTAACAGAGTAGAGGGAGGAGTTGAAAATAGGTGTGAGTGTAAGGACTAGAGTAGGAGAAAGAGGTTTCAGGAGATGAGAGGGAATTGGGTCATGAGGGCAAGGGGAGGGGGAGAAGAGATTAGCAGTGCCACATCCTCCTCTGTTGCAGAGGGAAAAGGGTCAAGGAAGGCAGGAGGAGAGTTAGGAGAAAGTGTAGAATGGGAGGGATACAGAGGGGATTCCGTGCCGAAAGTAATCCACCTTTGTCTTGAAATAGTCAGCAAACTCCTGTGGTGAAATGGAGGAAGAGAAACAGGTGGTGGTCTGAGTCCAAGACAGGGAGGAGTCGGCGTGGGTTAGACTTGTGAGTGTTGATTAGTGATGAAAAGTAGGTTTGTTTAGCCTGGGAGAGGGCAGAGTTGAAACAGGATAGGATACATTAGTAGTGAAGGAAGTCTGCGAGAGTATGAGATTTCCCCCAGAGGCGTTCAGAGGAAAGAATACAGGAACACACCATGCATGTGGGGCAGTTTAGCCAGGGTCTGGGGTTACAAGGGTGAGAACAGAAGAGAAAAAGAGGGGCACGTAGATCAATAGAGGAGGATAGGGTGGAGTTGTATTTCATGACCAGGTTTTCAGGGTCTTTAACATAGCAGAGAGAGAAGAGGGAGGGGCGCAAAGTGGACTCAAGGGCTGGTAGTTTAATAGAGCGCAAGTCCCAGCAGAAATGAGGGGGACATGGAGGTGGTGAAGGGGAGAAGTGAGAGAGAGAAAATGAAATGAGATGACGGTCAGAGAGAGGAAAGGGTGAAATGGAGAAATCAGAGAGAGAAGTTTTTTTTAATGAAATCCAGGTCCAGGTAGTGGTCATCCTTGTGGGTGCTGGCTGCAGTCTATTGGTGAAGGCCAAAAGAAGAGGTTAGAGAAAGAAAGTGGGAAGCCCGAGGGAGAGAGGGGTCAATACGACAGTTGAAGTCCCCAAGGAGAAGAACAGTGGAGTTAGAGGAGAGAAGGAAGGAGAGCCAGAATTCAACGTGAGAGAGAAAGACAGGGGGATGAGTAGAGGTACAGTAGGTGGGCGATTGATGACTGCCACCTGGAGAGGGAGAGGAGAAAGAAGCTGGACAGTGTGAGCCTCCATGGAAGGAAAAGTGGGGGGGTATAGGAAGTGTTTGGTAATGGCAGATTGAGGAGAGGAGCAGTCACACACCTCCACCCCTGCCATCAGGGCATGCAGTGTGGGAGAAAGCAAGGCCACCAAACGAGAGGGCTGCTTCCAGTGCAGAGTCAGACTGAGTGAGCCAAGTCTCACTTACAGCAAAAAGGAGCAGAGAAGGTGTGTACAGATAAGAACTTGTTAGAAAAGGGAGTGTGCATTCCAAAGGGCACAGGAGAAAGGGAGAGAGGAGGGAGGTTGACAGGGTATGAGGTTACAGGTGTTTACACCACGAGGAGGTAAAGTTGATTGTGGGAGGCAAGGAGCTGAGAACATGTAGAAATGAGGCAGGGGCCAGGATTGGCAGAGATAGCCCCAGAAGCAAGGAGGAATAACATGGAAATAAAGAAAATGTGTAAGAATGATTTGTAGGGGTGTGTTTTAGGGCAGGGGTATAGCTGTGTAGTGTCAGAGGGTGCAGATAGGAAAGGAGTTCACTGGAACTTAGAAGTGGAGAAGGAAGGAGAGATGGAGATATATGAATGGAGTTACAGACACAATGAGGATGGTAGAAAGAAAGTTGCAGTTTGAAAAGAAGCGAGGTTAGAGCAAGTATAAATAGCAGAGGGGGCTGGCATTGGTAGTAGTGCAAGTTCAGTGGTGAGTACTGGGCACAGAAAATGGAATTAGGATAAGTGCAAAGTAAAAGATCTGCTACATCCAATCTACTGTATGAGTGGCTTAACTATTCTAGTCTCATTTCTGACCTTCTACACTACTGGCTAACTCATGATGCACTTTGATGAAAACATTTTCATCTACAGTTGTGTGAAAAAGAAAGTACACCCTCTTTGAATTCTATGGTTTTACATATCAGGACATAATAACAATCATCTGTTCCTTAGCAGGTTTTAAAATGAGGTAAATACAACCTCAGATGAACAGCAACACATGACATATTACACCGTGTCATGATTTATTTAACAAAAATAAGGCCAAAATGGAGAAGCCATGTGTGAAAAACTAAGTACACCTTATGATTCAATAGCTTGTAGAACCACCTTTAGCAGCAATAACTCGAAGTAATCGTTTTCTGTATGACTTTGTCAGTCTTTCACATCGTTGTGGAGGAATTTTGGCCCACTCTTCTTTACAACGTTGCTTCAGTTCATTGAGGTTTGTGGGCATTTGTTTATGCACAGCTCTCTTAAGGTCCCGCCACAGCATTTCAATCGGAATGAGGTCTGGACTTTGACTGGGCCATTGCAATACCTCGATTCTTTTCTTTTTCAACCATTTCCTGGTGTGCTTGGGACCATTGTCCTCTTGCATGACCCAATTACGGCCAAGATTTAGCTGTCGGACAGATGGCCTCACATTTGAATACTTTGGTATACAGAGGAGTCCATGGTCGACTCAATGACTGCAAGGTTCCCAGGTCCTGTGGCTGCAAAACAAACCCAAATCATCACCCCTCCACGACCGTGCTTGACAGTTGGTATGAGGTGTTTGTGCTGATATGCTGTGTTTTGGTTTTTGCCAAACGTGGCGCTGTGCATTATGGCCAAACATCTCCACTTTGGTCTCATCTGTCCAAAGGACATTGTTCCAGAAGTCTTGTGGTTTGTTCAGATGCAACTTTGCAAACCTAAGCTGTGCTGCCATGTTCTTTTTAGAGAGAAGAGGCTTTCTCCTGGCAACCCTTCCATACATACCATACTTGTTCAGTCTTTTTCTAATTGTACTGTCATCAACTTTAACATTTAATATGCTAACTGAGGCCTGTAGCGTCTGAGATGTACTGTAACTCTTGGGATTTTTGCAATTTCTCTGAGCATTGCACGGTCTGATCTTGGGGTGAATTTGCTGGCACGTCTACTCCTGGGAAGATTGGCAACTGTCTTGAATGTTTTCCACTTCTGAATAATCTTTCTCACTGTAGAATGATGGACTTTAAATTGTTTGGAAATTGCCTTAAAGTATAACCCTTTCCAGATTGATGGGCAGCAACAATTGCTTCCCTAAAATCATTGCTGATGTCTTTCCTCCTTGGCATTGTGTTAAGACACACCTGAATGCTCCAGACCAGCAAACTGCTAAAAACTTTGGCTTTTATAGAGGTGGTCACACTTGCTGATGATCAATTAATCAAGGGCATTTGATTAGCAGCACCTGTCTGCTACTTAGCATCTTATTTCTTATGGAAGCAGTAAGGTGTACTTAGTTTTTCACACATTGCTTCTCCATTTTAGCTTTATTTTTGTTAAATAAATCATGACACAGTGTAATATGTCATGAGGTTGTATTTACCTAATTTTAAGACCTGCTAAGGAACAGATGATTGTTATTATGTCCTGATATGTAAACCCATAGAATTCAAAGAGGGTGTACTTTCTTTTTCACACAACTGTACATACATACATACATACATACATGTAAAATAATATAGCAACTTTGCTGTGACTATATGAACATAAAATTAATACAAGCTTAAAATAGTACTCTTTACTCTCCATGGTATAGTGTAACCATGTATTGTTCTATAATATGTGGCCCATATGAATTAATGTGTGCAAAGCTTTAGCTCACTTAAACTCCCATTCTTTGAAATGTGAGTTAGATAGTTGTCAAGCATAGCACACCTTTTAGTGAATATGAGCCATAGATGTGTTTCTAGACTTTGTAATTAAAACAACTTGGTATTCCCATGAGCAATAACCAAAGCATGAAGCATACTCATGGCTGTATTGCCTAACTGTATATTATCTTGTGTGGTGCTCATTGAGCATGACTGTTCTCAAACCTTAGCTTACGATTTTAGAACACAGCGTATCCCTTATGTCGTCATTGTATAGCGTCTGGCTACATTTAATGTTAGGAATGTGGCATCAAGTGGAAGTGCTTTTATTGACTCTTCACAGTGTAGAAATACCATTAAACACTCTGGTAATGGAGGGGCACCGGTGGATCAATATGCAAATAACCATCAATATCATAAGCCAATAAATGTCATAAACATTTAACTGTCTTATGATTTGATCATTTGTTTATTGCTCCTGGGATTGAGGTGATGCTGCAGTAGTGGACGTACATACCCATTGTGTTAGTACTCACCTGCCTCCTCTTCAGACTCGCTGTATACGATGTTCCGGTCACCTTCCAGCCCATAAACAGCCTAAGTATAGAGGATAGAGCTGAGCCTCTCCTTCATAGGGGTCAGCTGCAGGCTTCTGGTGGGGATCTCCTCCTGTCCCAGCTGCATGCCTGCGAGACCCCGCTATCTTTTCCTTCACCATCCTCTTCATTTCCAAATATCTCTCTTTGCAGTTTTCAGGGCATCTAAGCCACTCCCAGATTGGATACAAAGTCACAGATCTGGCCCCAGATCCGAGTCTCCTTGGCACAGAACACAAATGTTGATATGATGTTACTATGGGTTTCAATTGTTACACATTTGTGGGTGAAAAATGCTATATCTATTCCAACACATACATTTTGTACACCATGAAGCAATGTTAAAATATGATAGAATTACAACAATGTTGTTGTTATGATGTTCCAGAATAAAATAAGGTTGTTAAGGTCACTGTACAGGTCCCCTCTAAGACAGTGATACAAAGTATCAACGTGAAAGGTCCATATGGGACCTGAAATGTTGTCTTTCCTCTCTTCTTGACTGTCACATTAAATTGAGAATTGCATTATGAGCTTGTGAGTAGAGCTCTACTTTGTACCTCTGTCCTAGAGGAGACCTGCACTTTGAAGAAGCTGTTTGTCTGTGTTGTGTTGGCTGCACAGGCAGGAGTCTCTTCGCCTGAGGCTGTTTCCCCACACTTTTGGAATTGTTAATGTCACTGGTCATCAATAATATTTGTCAAACTTTATCAGATTCAATATGTGTCATTGTATATCTGAACTGTTGTGGTCTCTTTTGGACTTTAAAAAGCACTCCTGCCGTTTGAAGACATATCAGTACTGGTTTGTCAGAACCACTGCAACAGCAACAAGGTTTAAATATATATATATGTACTGTATCTACAGCATGAATTTATTTGAATTGCTAGTGTAACCATTTTTTGCTAAATGTTATTATTTATTTTTTGGCATATAATTGATAATTTTTACAGTGTACAGGCATACCCCGGCTTAAGTACACTCACTTTAAGTACACTCGCGAGTAAGTACATATTGCTCAATAGGCAAACGGCAGCTCACGCATGCGCCTGTCAGCACGTCCTGAACAGCAATATCGGCTCCCTTCCTGTACCGAAGATGTGCGCAAGTGGGGAGACTATAGAGCCTGTTACACATGCGTTATTTACATCAGTTATGCACGTATATGATGATTGCAGTACAGTACATGCATCGATAAGTGGGAAAAAAGGCAGTGCTTCACTTTAAGTACATTTTCGCTTTACATACATGCTCCGGTCCCATTGCGTACGTTAATGCGGGGTATGCCTGTACATCTGTTATTGGTGTTATTACCTGATAAACTCCCAGGAAGCTGGTCATAATGTCTGGTGACATGATTGACGAGAACCTCATTCTCCCCCGCTGTAAACCTGATGTCGTGCGCCCCTGACACATGCTGACATGACTCATGAGGAGATGCACCAGGTTGGAGACTCCACCTTTGAGTCTAGTGACATGCTTCTCGTTGTCCCTGTGTCCCTGCAGTCTACTCCCAGATATCTCTACCTAGCCTTGTTCCCGTAAGCACCAACTGGACTTGCTGACCTCTGGCCTTGCCTGAGCCGCTCTAGGGGTCCTCACCTCCTTCCCATCTCTTCTCCTACCATCACTCACACCTCTACACCTCTCTCCTCCACTCCTCACCACTCCACTCCTCTCACTCCCCAGCCAACTCACATGGCCATTCCTCTAGCTCACAGCCCTGTCATGCCCACTGCCACTCCTGTTACTCCCACTCACCTCACGCGCACTCCCACACTCATTGTGTTTGCATAAAAAAAAATATTATCATTAAAATGGTTCATCATAATACTTATCACAAAAGACTAAAGCACTTCAATATGTACAGTTTGGAGGAGAGGGGGATATGATCAAAACTTTAAAATAGGGGTTTCAATAAGATCCTGGAGGGAAGGATATTTCAAAGAAAGAGAAGTGCTAGAACAAGAGGTCATTCTCTGAAGCTGGAGGGTGGCCGGCTAAGGGGAAATGTGAGATAATGGAAAGGGTCACATCGGAGCTGTGAGGAGATGTTCTTGGAAGGGGGTGTTCTTATATCAGGGATTCCTCCCTTGGAATGGGTCACATCGGAGCTGTGAGGAGATGTTCTTGGAAGGGGGTGTTCTTATATCAGGGATTCCTCCCTTGGAATGGGTCACATCGGAGCTGTGAGGAGATGTTCTTGGAAGGGGGTGTTCTTATATCAGGGATTCCTCCCTTGGAAGGGTCACATCAGAGCTGTGAGATGTTCTTGGAAGGGGGTGTTCTTATATCAGAGATTCCTCCCTTGGAAGGGGTCACATCGGAGCTGAAGTGATGTTCTTGGAAGGGGGTGTTCTTATATCAGGGATTCCTCCCGTAGGAAGGTTCACATCGGAGCTGGGAGAAGATGTTCTTGGAAGGGGGTGTTCTTATATTAGGAATTCCTCCCTTGGAATGGGTCACATCTGAGCTGTGAGGAGATGTTCTTGGAAGGGGGTGTTCTTATATCAGGGATTCCTCCCTTGGAAGGGTCACATCAGAGCTGTGAGATGTTCGTGGAAGGGGGTGTTCTTATATCAGAGATTCCTCCCGTAGGAAGGTTCACATCGGAGCTGTGAGGAGATGTTCTTGGAAGGGGGTGTTCTTATATTAGGGATTCCTCCCTTGGAAGGGTCACATCAGAGCTGTGAGATGTTCTTGGAAGGGGGTGTTCTTATATCAGAGATTCCTCCCTTGGAAGGGGTCACATCGGAGCTGAAGTGATGTTCTTGGAAAGGGGTGTTCTTATATCAGGGATTCCTCCCGTAGGAAGGTTCACATCGGAGCTGTGAGGAGATGTTCTTGGAAGGGGGTGTTCTTATATCAGGAATTCCTCCCTTGGAAGGGGTCACATCGGAGCTGAGGAGATGTTCTTGGAAGGGGGTGTTTTTCTGAAGCCAGGGTCACGTTTGATGTGTGAATGGCTCCCGATAGCATTAACACAGTTCCCTTTTAAATCACTCCAAGCCCTGTAATATTTCCTCCACTTTATTGGGAAAAGCAGCAGAACACAGAACTTGTGGATGGTGTGTAGTGGTGATTATTAGTTAGAAACCGGTAAAAAGAGATGGCCTCACCATGGGGGATGAACAGAGAAGGGTCTTGTACTCACTGTCTCCAGGGTGGAAAAGGAAGTGAGGGACAGTGTGGGTAAAGGGAATAGTCTAGGGGCAGACTATCTCTGAACAAACAGGAGGGGGGGCAGACTAGCCCATTCTGGTGAGGATCTCAGAAACTGCAGTAGCAGCTCACTGATTCCATGCCCAGAGGCAAGAAATGCAACATTGTTGCAAGTTACACAGGCACAGTATGTGTGTGCAAACTCCATGCAGCTGGGAATAAGATCTGACAGGCAGAAGCTGCAAAGGAGAGGGGGGGGGGGGGGGGGGGGGGTGAGTCAGAAATGTAGTTCTTGTTCCATGACAGGTGTTCTTATATCAGAGATTCTTCTGATAGATGCTCTTATAACAGGAGTCCCTCTCTGTTTGTTCTGTGAAAGGCAATATGTGATACAGTTGCTTTGTGCCCATAGAATACAGCCCACAGAGAAATGACAACATCTTTCTATGACTTTGTAAGGAACTGTCTGTTTCCTATTTTCTGTTTATATGTACATTCCATTGGTTTGTGTCAATGATAAATGCTTTGTAATCAGATGGCACATTAATCCAGCTAATTAATCAACGTCTAACATCAATTATTGTATCAAACAGTTGGAATCATTTATGTGTTGTCCCTTTTATGTATCAGGTTTGTAGCCACAGTGGAAGTACATTGTGCTGAATTTTCCTGACACTGATAAAAAGAAGTTTCTTAAAGAAGTGGATGCAAAATAAGTCGCAGAGAAAGGGTCCCGTGAGGGATCTTGAGTGCACAGCTTAATCTAATCTAGAATCCAACGTAAACTAACATAATCAAACCTAGCCTACTAACCTACTAACCAAATCTAATGCAAACTAATCTAAGACTGAGGCCATGGTGTGGGAGACCGCGTGAAGGCGTCTGCACGGGGCGCGATCAAATTGCCGGGTGCACGCGGGCGGAGGCAGAAGGGGGTGTGCATTGCGCAAGAAATCAGTTGAAACTGATTTCTTGGCGCGACACGCAGGTCACGTGAGCGGTTCGCCCAATGAGGGCGAACCAGCTTCGCAAAGCCCCTAGGAACGCCCCCCACGGCCCGTCGACCATGGCCAGGAAAAGCACCCACTTTCCCACAGCCTCCGCACCATGGCCCGGGCCTAATCCACACTGGGACCCATAATGACGTTCTAAAATCCAACACAGAGCTGAAATATTGTCACGTAGAAAGGAGTCCACCAAACCTGGTTGGTTGATCTATCACCCCTCTGAGAGAGGCAGGAGGTGTTAGGAAAGGAAGCTTTACACAGCTCCTTGCTGGGAGAGAACACATGCGTAGTCTGGCGTGTCCCTGGTGCTGTTAAGTAGGAGCAGACAGCCATCTAGTGACGTCTCTGCACTTCAGGGGACATGTCCCCTCATTTAATCAACAAACCGACACTAAAAAATCTGACGTCAATTTGAAAGTTTTGCAGCAGTCAGGATGGAACAAAAGGCCAGAGTGACACATTGCTAGGGACACAGGCACGCTGAATAACAGGGATACAAACACACTGATAGTGACATACAGATGACGCCTGGGGTCCGTGACGAGTGGGGTTCTGGCATCATAGGGCTGCTTTTAGCACGAGTCCTGTCCTCTCACTGCCTGAGGTCACTCTCGGCCTCCCAAAACTAATGATATTAATGTGTGCTAATATCTGACCTTTCCTGTGGCAGATCTGGATGGTGTGATTGTCACACTCACTGACTGGATCAAGGTCCCCCTTCATTTGCTGATGAATTGATCCTAATTACTATTGATTAACCTACTTTGTTCTGATCTCTACTGGAACTCATGGGGTCTCTGCTTGTCCCTTTGCGAATGTCTTAAAGCAGCAGTCCAAGCTGCCGTTTTTTTTTTAATTTTTATTTTTTTCCTCCTTTAATATGTGCATCAATACAATCCACGCAATGATAAGTAATTAGCTAAATTGCCGATCGATACGTTCTCCTGTGATCAATCGGTGAAGATTCGGCTCGGGGGTTCACTAAATAGCTGTCAGTGCGGCAGAAGAAGACCAAAGATGCAAAGTTTTGTGGGGAAGATCATGTGACCCGGCATTCACTAGATATAATTGGTGCCCTGCTAGAGAGAGGGCAGGGCTCAAAAAGGGGTGTGCCAGAACCTGTTTCAGAAGAAGAAAGGGATGTGACTTTGTAAATGATTGCTCTAGAAGATAAAAAATGCTTGCTACGGTATAAAACATAAAAAATGTCATTCAGAGTTGTTTAAAAAAATGCAAATTATTTTCTCATAGTACAGAACTGATTTATTAAAAAAAACAAAAACACATGTGGGATATTGCTTGGTCTGCAGCTTTAAGATATCAGTATGAGACAGGGGCTTTGCTTGTAGTGTAAGCAGCAACACAGCAATATAACCTCATGGCAATCTTTGGCATGAGAGTGATGCTCTGAGATCACAGTGATGCTCTTACAGCAGCGCAGTTAAATCATCGCAACTCTGAAGACCATGAAGACGCAGGGAGGGAGCACAGTGACATCGTTTCCAACCCAGGCGACAGACGGGCCCCCCCTAGCAGTCTGAAACAAAAAGTTAGGCCCCACCAGAACTCAGGTCCAACTTCCATTATTGGCTGCCTGGGCGGGCCTCTACCTAGATGCCAGGTAGGGCCGGGGGAGGGGGGAGAGAGGGGAGAGAGAGAGGGGCCAGAGAGAGGGAGCGGAGGGTTGAGAGGGTGAGTGAGAGGAAAACAGTGGGGAGTGCGAAAAGGGAGGGAAGGAGTGAAAGAAAGAGGGGAGAATTAGAGCGTTAAAGGGGGAGAGCAAGAGAGAGGTGAGAGAGTGGGTGAGTGAGAGATAGGAGCTGGGGAGAGAGGTGGGAGAGTGAGAGGGAGGGGGAGAGAGGCGGGAGAGTGGGGGAGGGCGAGATAGGAGAGAGGGAGAGAGAGAAGAGGGGGGGAAGAGGGGGAGAATGAGTGAGTGAGTGAGTGAGAGAGAGGGGGAAAAGTGAGAGAAGAGAGAGAGGGGGGATAGGGTGTGTGTGTGTGCGTGAGAGGCAATATTCTCAGATATAAATATGCATGGAAATCACAGAATCTATCAGACACATCAGTGGTTTTCAGCTTGCGGTTCCCCCAGAGCTTATTAAGGCTCCGGTGCTAAGGTGATATAATAATATCATATATGGTGATATTCTACGCTTCAAGACCCAATAATTTTTTTTGCCTTTTTTATTTGTAACAGTTTAAAATATTATTAAATATACTGTTGCTATCAATTAAATATCCTATAGAAGCTGTTTATTTAGGTAAACTACAAGTGCAATAGAACATTGGTTAAGTGAGCTGGAGTTCCATGAGGGCATAATACAGTTTTACACGGTTTAGCAGTGCTGCAAACCTGTTATAAATGAAAACAGCCCTTGACCAATAAGAGAGTACTGTACCATTAGTAACTAGATAACATTACCTGACATGACCCATTGTCCAGAGCGTGTAGTACTGGTTACCATTCATTGACGTTGCAAATGCATTCAATGATTACTTAGTGGGGTGTGCTACTAACTTATTAGCAAAACGCAACCCAAACCGCAAACATGAACCTCATTCTGAGAGTACCCCTATAGCCCCACCCCCTCCCAACATGGCTCACAATTTTCAATTTGGCCCAATATACAAAGAGGAGATTACACAAGCGATTGCCAAACCAATTGCTTCCATAATCAACTCTATCCTGTCTGCAGGCCATATCCCTTAAACCTGGACAACTGCCAGAGTTGTCCCAATCTTCAAAAGTGGGGACAAAAACACCGTCTCACACTACAGGCCAATCTCTCGTCTCCCAATACTATCCAAAGCCATGGAAAAATGTGTTTACTCCCAATTAAGCGAATACTATACCAAGACAAATTTCCCTAGCCAATTCCAATCTGGCTTTCGCCACTAGTACAATATTCCTAGATTTTGCAAAGCCTTTTGATACTGTTGATCATGTTATCCTGCTTAACAAACTCCAGTGCTCTGGAATATGGAAGCATGCTTTAAACTATTTTTATTCCTACCTATCAGGTAGATCCCAACATGTGTCTATCTCAGGCTCTAACTCCAACTCCTTGGATATCACCTGTGGTGTCCCGCAAGGCTCTGTTCTGGGGCCCTTACTCTTCTCAGTGTTCATCAATGATTTTCCTACAGCTTGTAAGGAAGCTTCAATACACATGTATGTAGATGACACAATCTTATATGCACACAGCCCTAGCCTCTCCGACTTGAACACGTACTTAAATCTGACTTTTTGAGACTTGAAAATTGAAAAGCAAACTTGACACCCTCTACAATTCAATATGCCGTTTTGTTCTCCAGTGCAACTACAACACACATCACTGCGAAATGCTCAAAGAACTAGATTGGTCATCACTTGAGTCTAGGCGCAAAGTTCATCTTTCCTTTATTGCCTTCAAATACTTTCTGGGCAAACTACCCGTCTATCTGAATAAGCTCCTCACCCCTACCACATGCAGCACTTATCTGAGATCTGACTCCAAAAGACTGTTCATGGTCCCAAGGTTCAGCAAAGTATTCGGCCGCTCCTCCTTCTCTTACCGCGCTCCCCAAAACTGGAATAATCTACCGGAGACTCTCACAGCCGCCACCAGTCTAAGTTCTTTCAAAACTAAAGCTGTCTCACATTTTAATCTGGTCTGTAACTGTTACATACACCTATAACATATATTATCTCTAACGTCATCACATCAGAGGGGCGGGACTAACGCTCATGATCGGAGCACGACCGCCTCTACTAGCTCCCTGCACGGAGCTATGTCTATGCAATAAGCATTTCTAATTTTAAAACTACAGCAGTATCCTTGGTTATACTTCGAAGCACCCAGCATTAGCGAGTAGGTGCGCAGCTACTAAGCGCTACCATAGGGTCTGCTGTAATTCTGCCGGATATCTGTTTTACCTACCGAGGTGTAGGTAGACACTACTTGTGTACTACAGTTCGGTGTTCATTACCTACCTACCGTGGCAATAGCCATTCTCTGTGTCCTTACCAGTCACCCTAACTTATGGGTGCTCCAGCCTCAGTGATACACTCAGTGTGTGTATTCTGACATACACTGCAGAGGCTGAGGTCTCTCTGACATCCTGGATTGGTTTAAACTGACTGAACCACGATACAGACCTCTACATTTAAAGCCAGACTGATACTGACATTTGCTGTGCTCTATCTGACTATATGGCCACAGTAGTATATGGGTAGGTTGACTCACTAATACTTACCTGTGTGAGAGTACCCTTACCTATAATAGTTGTTACAATAGCCTACTAGTGGCTGGACTTGTGTCACATTTATAAGATATAGATGACCTCGGTATATATTCATATGGCTGCATCCTATATATATACAAGGAGGGCAGTTTACATCCCACATCCAGTATCCGGCTAATTTTATTTCGCTGCGCTTTTTTGGCTCATTACTGAGTCTAATTATTTCTGAGATCCTAGTGTTCTACCTATTTTAGTTGAGTATCTACTCCCATGAAAGTATTTTTAACCTACTCACTCCTCACTCCTATATACATACCTAGTTCCGTTGCTGTGATTTTATGTTTGAGTGCTCTCCATTGGGGTTCTGTTCTCTCTGTGTTCTCTTCAAATTATCACCCCAGATAGCAGCACCACATCACCATACTTTAGCAGTAGCGAGGGTTCCCCTCCCCTACCCTTCCCCCCTCCCCCTCCCCAGAGTTCATTATCTCTAACTGTGCATGCAATGTCTTGTATATAATGTATACCATGTTCACTTACTGTATGTAACTATGTATTTGTAACCATGTATTATTTGTCATCTTAACTCTGTGCCTAGGACATACTTGAAAACGAGAGGTAACTCTCAATGTAGTACTTCCTGGTAAAACATTTTATAAATAAATAAATACATTGTACACAGGTGAGAGGTATTGTCACAATGTCTTCCAGTGTATCCCATAAACACCCAATATTACCATTGTGGGTGCCAGCTGGTAACTTGGGGAGACTTATTATGAGGAGTTAGGGGGGGAGGGGGGCGGTGGCAGTTAAATTGCACACAGATTATAGAGCAGGGTTTTTTTAATACTTTTTATTTAACGTATTTTACGCCAACAATGTCAAAGTACATTGGTACAATTAACACAGTACAATCAATGTATCCAGTTATACAATCTACCAAGAAATATATATTTCATATAGTAAGGTCCGCTAAATTAATTTAATTTTTATATGTCAAATATACTAAAATAATTGTATATATAAATAGTTATGTGTAGGTGGAATTAGTCTGAGGGGCCCAGATCTCACAAAAGTTGTCATTGGACCCTGAGAGGTCAGGAGCCAGAGACCTTTAGCATGACGTTGTTCATTCTATTTATGATAGACCCTATTAGTGGGGTCCTCGTCTTTTTCCAGTGGCTTGATATGGAACATTTGGTAGCCGTAAAAATTTGACATATTAATATCTGACAATGTTTTCGTTATGCTTGGAATATACATATTTAAAATGTAGCACGACCATACAAGGGTCTTGGGGAATTGTTATGGTTAAGATATCATAGAGCAGGGTTTAAGTGCAACACATCTTGGAGTACAGTAAGTTCTCTTAACAAAATAAACCTTGTCATATATTATCACATATTAATAAACTTCACTGGGGTGATCTGTATATATGGGAATTATATATATGAGGTGGACATTATTGAGGTGCTCAGTACAGTATGTGGGTGTATGCTATAAATGGTGTGCTCAGAGATGGAGCAGTGAGAGCAGGTAATGAGCAGAGATAGAGCAGTGAGAGCAGGTAATGTCCAGAGATGGAGCAGTGAGAGCAGGTAATGTGCAGTGAGAGCAGGTAATGTGCAGAGATAGAGCAGTGAGAGTAGGTAATGTCCAGAGATGGAGCAGTGAGAGCAGGTAATGTGCAGAGATAGAATAGTGAGAGCAGGTAATTGCAGAGATAGAGCAGTGAGAGCAGGTAATGTGCAGAGATATAGCAGTGAGAGCAGGTAATGTGCAGTGATAGAGCAGTGAGAGCAGGTAATGTGCAGAGATAGAATAGTGAGAGCAGGTAATTGCAGAGATAGAGCAGTGAGAGCAGGTAATGTGCAGTGAGAGCAGGTAATGTGCAGAGATAGAGCAGTGAGAGCAGGTAATGTGCAGGGATAGAGCAGTGAGAGCAGGTAATGTACAGTGATAGAGCAGTGAGAGCAGGTAATGTGCAGAGATAGAATAGTGAGAGCAGGTAATGTGCAGAGATAGAGCAGTGAGAGCAGGTAATGTCCAGAGATGGAGCAGTGAGAGCAGGTAATGTGCAGTGAGAGCAGGTAATGTGCAGAGATAGAGCAGTGAGAGTAGGTAATGTCCAGAGATGGAGCAGTGAGAGCAGGTAATGTGCAGAGATAGAATAGTGAGAGCAGGTAATTGCAGAGATAGAGCAGTGAGAGCAGGTAATGTGCAGTGAGAGCAGGTAATGTGCAGAGATAGAGCAGTGAGAGCAGGTAATGTGCAGGGATAGAGCAGTGAGAGCAGGTAATGTACAGTGATAGAGCAGTGAGAGCAGGTAATGTGCAGAGATAGAATAGTGAGAGCAGGTAATGTGCAGAGATAGAGCAGAGAGAGCAGGTAATTGCAGAGATAGAGCAGTGAGAGCAGGTAACGTGCAGTGATAGAGCAGTGAAAGCAGGTAATTTTCAGAGATAGAGCAGTGAGAGCAGGTAATGTGCAGAGATAGAGCAGTGAGAGCAGGTAATGTGCAGGGATAGAGCAGTGAGAGCAGGTAATGTCCAGAGATAGAGCAGTGAGAGCAGGTAATGTGCAGTGATAGAGTAGTGAGAGCAGGTAATGTGCAGTGAGAGCAGGTAATGTGCAGAGATAGAGCAGTGAGAGCAAGTAATGTCCAGAGATGGAGCAGTGAGAGCAGGTAATGTCCAGAGATGGAGCAGTGAGAGCAGGTAATGTGCAGAGATAGAGTAGTGAGAGCAGGTAATGTGCAGTGATAGAGCAGTGCGAGCAGGTAATGTCCAGTGAGAGCAGGTAATGTGCAGAGATAGAGCAGTGAGAGCAGGTAATGTGCAGAGATGGAGCAGTGAGAGCAGGTGATGTGCAGAGATAGAGCAGTGAGAGCAGGTAATGTGCAGAGATGGAGCAGTGAGAGCAGGTAATGTGCAGTGATAGAGCAGTGAGAGCAGATAATGTCCAGAGATAGAGCAGTGAGAGCATGTAATGTGCAGTGATAGAGCAGTGAGAGCAGATAATGTCCAGAGATAGAGCAGTGAGAGCAGGTAATGTGCAGTGAGAGCAGGTAATGTGCAGAGATAGAGCAGTGAGAGCAAGTAATGTCCAGAGATGGAGCAGTGAGAGCAAGTAATGTCCAGAGATGGAGCAGTGAGAGCAGGTAATGTGCAGAGATAGAGTAGTGAGAGCAGGTAATGTGCAGAGATAGAATAGTGAGAGCAGGTAATTGCAGAGATAGAGCAGTGAGAGCAGGTAATGTGCAGTGAGAGCAGGTAATGTGCAGAGATAGAGCAGTGAGAGCAGGTAATGTGCAGGGATAGAGCAGTGAGAGCAGGTAATGTACAGTGATAGAGCAGTGAGAGCAGGTAATGTGCAGAGATAGAATAGTGAGAGCAGGTAATGTGCAGAGATAGAGCAGTGAGAGCAGGTAATGTCCAGAGATGGAGCAGTGAGAGCAGGTAATGTGCAGTGAGAGCAGGTAATGTGCAGAGATAGAGCAGTGAGAGTAGGTAATGTCCAGAGATGGAGCAGTGAGAGCAGGTAATGTGCAGAGATAGAATAGTGAGAGCAGGTAATTGCAGAGATAGAGCAGTGAGAGCAGGTAATGTGCAGTGAGAGCAGGTAATGTGCAGAGATAGAGCAGTGAGAGCAGGTAATGTGCAGGGATAGAGCAGTGAGAGCAGGTAATGTACAGTGATAGAGCAGTGAGAGCAGGTAATGTGCAGAGATAGAATAGTGAGAGCAGGTAATGTGCAGAGATAGAGCAGAGAGAGCAGGTAATTGCAGAGATAGAGCAGTGAGAGCAGGTAACGTGCAGTGATAGAGCAGTGAAAGCAGGTAATTTTCAGAGATAGAGCAGTGAGAGCAGGTAATGTGCAGAGATAGAGCAGTGAGAGCAGGTAATGAGCAGGGATAGAGCAGTGAGAGCAGGTAATGTCCAGAGATAGAGCAGTGAGAGCAGGTAATGTGCAGTGATAGAGTAGTGAGAGCAGGTAATGTGCAGTGAGAGCAGGTAATGTGCAGAGATAGAGCAGTGAGAGCAAGTAATGTCCAGAGATGGAGCAGTGAGAGCAGGTAATGTCCAGAGATGGAGCAGTGAGAGCAGGTAATGTGCAGAGATAGAGTAGTGAGAGCAGGTAATGTGCAGTGATAGAGCAGTGCGAGCAGGTAATGTCCAGTGAGAGCAGGTAATGTGCAGAGATAGAGCAGTGAGAGCAGGTAATGTGCAGAGATGGAGCAGTGAGAGCAGGTGATGTGCAGAGATAGAGCAGTGAGAGCAGGTAATGTGCAGAGATGGAGCAGTGAGAGCAGGTAATGTGCAGTGATAGAGCAGTGAGAGCAGATAATGTCCAGAGATAGAGCAGTGAGAGCATGTAATGTGCAGTGATAGAGCAGTGAGAGCAGATAATGTCCAGAGATAGAGCAGTGAGAGCAGGTAATGTGCAGTGAGAGCAGGTAATGTGCAGAGATAGAGCAGTGAGAGCAAGTAATGTCCAGAGATGGAGCAGTGAGAGCAAGTAATGTCCAGAGATGGAGCAGTGAGAGCAGGTAATGTGCAGAGATAGAGTAGTGAGAGCAGGTAATGTGCAGTGATAGAGCAGTGCGAGCAGGTAATGTCCAGTGAGAGCAGGTAATGTGCAGAGATAGAGCAGTGAGAGCAGGTAATGTGCAGGGATAGAGCAGTGAGCAGGTGATGTGCAGAGATAGAGCAGTGAGAGCAGGTAATGTGCAGAGATGGAGCAGTGAGAGCAGGTGATGTGCAGAGATAGAGCAGTGAGAGCAGGTAATGTGCAGAGATGGAGCAATGAGAGCAGGTAATGTGCAGAGATGGAGCAGTGGGAGCAGGTGATGTGCAGAGATAGAGCAGTGAGAACAGGTAATGTGCAGAGATGGAGCAGTGAGAGCAGGTAATGTGCAGTGATAGAGCAGTGAGAGCAGATAATGTCCAGAGATAGAGCAGTGAGAGCAGGTAATGTGCAGTGATAGAGCAGTGAGAGCAGGTAATGTGCAGTGAGAGCAGGTAATGTGCAGAGATAGAGCAGTGAGAGCAAGTAATGTCCAGAGATGGAGCAGTGAGAGCAGGTAATGTCCAGAAATGGAGCAGTGAGAGCAGGTAATGTGCAGAGATAGAGTAGTGAGAGCAGGTAATGTGCAGAGATAGAGCAGTGAGAGCAGGTAATGTGCAGTGAGAGCAGGTAATGTGCAGAGATAGAGCAGGTAATGTGCAGAGATAGAGTAGTGAGAGCAGGTAATGTGCAGTGATAGAGCAGTGAGAGCAGGTAATGTCCAGAGATGGAGCAGTGAGAGCAGGTAATGTCCAGAAATGGAGCAGTGAGAGCAGGTAATGTGCAGAGATAGAGTAGTGAGAGCAGGTAATGTGCAGAGATAGAGCAGTGAGAGCAGGTAATGTGCAGTGAGAGCAGGTAATGTGCAGAGATAGAGCAGGTAATGTGCAGAGATAGAGTAGTGAGAGCAGGTAATGTGCAGAGATGGAGCAGTGAGAGCATGTAATGTGCAGTGATAGAGCAGTGAGAGCAGATAATGTCCAGAGATAGAGCAGTGAGAGCAGGTAATGTGCAGTGAGAGCAGGTGATGTGCAGAGATAGAGCAGTGAGAGCAGGTAATGTGCAGAGATGGAGCAGTGAGAGCAGGTGATGTGCAGAGATAGAGCAGTGAGAGCAGGTAATGTGCAGAGATGGAGCAGTGAGAGCAGGTAATGTGCAGTGATAGAGCAATGAGAGCAGGTAATGTGCAGAGATGGAGCAGTGAGAGCAGGTGATGTGCAGAGATAGAGCAGTGAGAGCAGGTAATGTGCAGAGATGGAGCAGTGAGAGCAGGTGATGTGCAGAGATAGAGCAGTGAGAGCAGGTAATGTGCAGAGATGGAGCAGTGAGAGCATGTAATGTGCAGTGATAGAGCAGTGAGAGCAGATAATGTCCAGAGATAAAGCAGTGAGAGCAGGTAATGTGCAGTGAGAGCAGGTAATGTGCAGAGATAGAGCAGTGAGAGCAAGTAATGTCCAGAGATGGAGCAGTGAGAGCAGGTAATGTCCAGAGATGGAGCAGTGAGAGCAGGTAATGTGCAGAGATAGAGTAGTGAGAGCAGGTAATGTGCAGTGATAGAGCAGTGCGAGCAGGTAATGTCCAGTGAGAGCAGGTAATGTGCAGAGATAGAGCAGTGAGAGCAGGTAATGTGCAGGGATAGAGCAGTGAGCAGGTGATGTGCAGAGATAGAGCAGTGAGAGCAGGTAATGTGCAGAGATGGAGCAGTGAGAGCAGGTGATGTGCAGAGATAGAGCAGTGAGAGCAGGTAATGTGCAGAGATGGAGCAATGAGAGCAGGTAATGTGCAGAGATGGAGCAGTGGGAGCAGGTGATGTGCAGAGATAGAGCAGTGAGAACAGGTAATGTGCAGAGATGGAGCAGTGAGAGCAGGTAATGTGCAGTGATAGAGCAGTGAGAGCAGATAATGTCCAGAGATAGAGCAGTGAGAGCAGGTAATGTGCAGTGAGAGCAGGTAATGTGCAGAGATAGAGCAGTGAGAGCAAGTAATGTCCAGAGATGGAGCAGTGAGAGCAGGTAATGTCCAGAAATGGAGCAGTGAGAGCAGGTAATGTGCAGAGATAGAGTAGTGAGAGCAGGTAATGTGCAGAGATAGAGCAGTGAGAGCAGGTAATGTGCAGTGAGAGCAGGTAATGTGCAGAGATAGAGCAGTGAGAGCAGGTAATGTGCAGAGATGGAGCAGTGAGAGCATGTAATGTGCAGTGATAGAGCAGTGAGAGCAGATAATGTCCAGAGATAGAGCAGTGAGAGCAGGTAATGTGCAGTGAGAGCAGGTAATGTGCAGAGATAGAGCAGTGAGAGCAGGTAATGTGCAGAGATGGAGCAGTGAGAGCAGGTGATGTGCAGAGATAGAGCAGTGAGAGCAGGTAATGTGCAGAGATGGAGCAGTGAGAGCAGGTAATGTGCAGTGATAGAGCAGTGAGAGCAGGTAATGTGCAGTGAGAGCAGGTAATGTGCAGAGATAGAGCAGTGAGAGCAGGTAATGTGCAGAGATGGAGCAGTGAGAGCAGGTGATGTGCAGAGATAGAGCAGTGAGAGCAGGTAATGTGCAGAGATGGAGCAGTGAGAGCAGGTGATGTGCAGAGATAGAGCAGTGAGAGCAGGTAATGTGCAGAGATGGAGCAGTGAGAGCATGTAATGTGCAGTGATAGAGCAGTGAGAGCAGATAATGTCCAGAGATAAAGCACTGAGAGCAGGTAATGTGCAGTGAGAGCAGGTAATGTGCAGAGATAGAGCAGTGAGAGCAGGTAATGTCCAGAGATGGAGCAGTGAGAGCAGGTAATGTGCAGTGAGAGCAGGTAATGTGCAGAGATAGAGCAGTGAGAGCAAGTAATGTCCAGAGATGGAGCAGTGAGAGCAGGTAATGTCCAGAGATGGAGCAGTGAGAGCAGGTAATGTGCAGAGATAGAGTAGTGAGAGCAGGTAATGTGCAGTGATAGAGCAGTGCGAGCAGGTAATGTCCAGTGAGAGCAGGTAATGTGCAGAGATAGAGCAGTGAGAGCAGGTAATGTGCAGGGATAGAGCAGTGAGCAGGTGATGTGCAGAGATAGAGCAGTGAGAGCAGGTAATGTGCAGAGATGGAGCAGTGAGAGCAGGTGATGTGCAGAGATAGAGCAGTGAGAGCAGGTAATGTGCAGAGATGGAGCAATGAGAGCAGGTAATGTGCAGAGATGGAGCAGTGGGAGCAGGTGATGTGCAGAGATAGAGCAGTGAGAACAGGTAATGTGCAGAGATGGAGCAGTGAGAGCAGGTAATGTGCAGTGATAGAGCAGTGAGAGCAGATAATGTCCAGAGATAGAGCAGTGAGAGCAGGTAATGTGCAGTGATAGAGCAGTGAGAGCAGGTAATGTGCAGTGAGAGCAGGTAATGTGCAGAGATAGAGCAGTGAGAGCAAGTAATGTCCAGAGATGGAGCAGTGAGAGCAGGTAATGTCCAGAAATGGAGCAGTGAGAGCAGGTAATGTGCAGAGATAGAGTAGTGAGAGCAGGTAATGTGCAGAGATAGAGCAGTGAGAGCAGGTAATGTGCAGTGAGAGCAGGTAATGTACAGAGATAGAGCAGGTAATGTGCAGAGATAGAGTAGTGAGAGCAGGTAATGTGCAGTGATAGAGCAGTGAGAGCAGGTAATGTCCAGTGAGAGCAGGTAATGTGCAGAGATAGAGCAGTGAGAGCAGGTAATGTGCAGAGATAGAGCAGTGAGAGCAGGTAATGTGCAGAGATAGAGCAGTGAGAGCAGGTAATGTGCAGTGAGAGCAGGTAATGTGCAGAGAGAGCAGGTAATGTGCAGAGATAGAGCAGAGAGAGCAGGTAATGTGCAAAGATAGAGCAGAGAGAGCAGGTAATGTGCAGAGATAGAGCAGGTAATGTGCAGAAATAGAGCAGTGAGAGCAGGTAATGTGCAGTGAGAGCAGGTAATGTGCAGAGAGAGCAGGTAATGTGCAGAGAGAGCAGGTAATGTGCAGAGATAGAGCAGAGAGAGCAGGTAATGTGCAGAGATAGAGCAGGTAATGTGCAGAGGTTGTAGACTGCTTGCCTTGAGAATTCTGCACTAAAACACATCCCACACTGCGAAAATGCTGCAGCAAGACTAATGGCCCATCGAATTAACATAGCGGGGGTCCCTGCATTTGAATGGTACTCAAGCTGTTTGAATCCTACCAGGCTGCGAGTCCCATTCAAACGCAGGGAGCCCCGCTGTGTTAATTCGATGGGCCTTTACAGTCTGCTGTGGACCATCTCAGCAGTTACTGCGAGATGGTCACAGATTTTCCTTGGCAAGCAGTCTACAACCGGCAGTTGCATCTGTAACACCCTTCGGCTGTGACCATTGCTGTGACACTGACGTTATTTCTAAGAGCTAACGTACTCTGCATGTGGTATGTATATATATATATATATATATATACACAGTGCTCCGTATATGATATATACAGTAATATGTGTGTGTATATATATATATATATATATATATATATATATATAAATAAAAATGGAAATAGCCGTATTAGTCCAGTTGCGATAGTGCAGAATAAATGAGTACTTCAGTATTAGGTGATACCTTTTTTATTTGGACTAACAATTTATGTCATAGGACAAGCTTTCCAGAGTTCTCCACTTTTTGCCAGGTCAGCAATACTGGTTTACAAAGAAATCTATAGCTAAAACAGAGGGTTGGAAAGCAGATTTTTTTTTTTTACATAAGGTAGGTGAGAAAGGGATGTTTGAAGAAGATGACAAGTAGCAGCATGGAGGGGGAAGGGGATGTTGGGGGGGGGGGAGGGGACTTGTGGATAAGAACATTGGCAGAGAACCAGACAGGATGATTATAGACAATTGTGATTGTGTGTGGGAAACCCCATATCCGCATTAAGTCCTCTTGTTTTGTTGTCACAGAGTCTTATCATTCTGAGTTCAAATGTTTTCCGTTCTTGGGTGCGTTCAAACATTCCATTGTGGATTTTGATTTTTAAATCGTTTGTTGTATGATTTTGTAGTGAGAAATAATGTCCCACAGGTGAGCAGTATCTTCCTTCTTCATGGTGTTGTATAGAGTGTCTGTGCATATTCATTCTGCCTTGAAGTTTTGGGCTGGTTTCCCCAATGTAGCATCCTTGGTCACATTTGTTGCATTGAACAATATATACAATATTCCTGGATGTGCAGCTGTATGATCCTTTTACATTGAGTGTTCCATGGTTGTGGCTGTGGGATCTTGGCATATATGTTTGCAGAGTTTGCAACGTTTGTTGTTGCATGGTTTTGTGCCATTATCAGTGTCTTTAAGTTCGTTAGGAAGTTTTCTGTTGACTCATTTCTGTTTGAGGTTTGGTGGTTGCCGGAACGCAAGAATGGGAGGTTTGGGGAAGATTTCTTTTAATGTCACATCCTCTGCCAGCATGGGTTGCAGATCTTTGATTATTTTTCGTATACCCTCTAGGGTAGGGTTGTATATGGCCACTAGTGGTATGCGTGTGGTAGGTTCTTTCTCTCTGTATTGTAGCAGGTGTTCTCGTGGGGCTTTTAGTGCAGATGTAATAGTTTTGGCAATGGTCTTTGGCTTGTATCCCTTCTGTCTGAACGATTCGGTCAGGGTTGTGAGATGTCTGTTTCTGTCTTCAGTGTCAGAGCATATGCGGTGTGTATGATACCTTGTTTTGTACGAGTGGGATGGAAGCTGGAGTTGTGGAGGTAACTGCATCTGTCTGTTACCTGTGTTTTGGTCTCCAATGGAACTTGTCTTAAGATCAGAGAGATAGACTCGCTGGTGAACATCTGTAAATGTCAATAAAGTGAAATTTAAAAAAAAAAAAAAAGAGCGAAAAATAGGACTAAATGAGGAAGATAAATAAGGAGGCACGTGAAGAAGAGAGAAAGAGACAAAAAAAAGGGGGAGAGAAAAAAAGAGATAAACTGGGAGAAGAAGGGAACCATGGTGGTGGAGGGGGGGGGGTGACAGGAAACGAAGAGGGCACAGAGAAAGCGGGACAGAGAGGGGAAGGGGAGAGAGAAAAGAGACATGACAAAGTAAAAGAAGGAAACGCAATGGGTGGGGAGGGTGGGCGGAAGAACTGCATGAAAATAGAAAGAGTGACACAAGTAGCAACGAAACTCCAAATGTTCACCAGGTAGCCACTCCAACTCTGATGTCATTTGGGTCTACTAGGTGCTATCAGCTCATTATCTGTCTGATCTAAAGAAAGGTCCCATTTGAGACTGAAACTTTGATCTATTTCATCAAGTGTGCTGGCTCACATATACTACAGTAGTCAGCATCTGATTCCCAGTTGTGCAATGCTCTGCCTGCTGTAATTATATATAGTGTGTCTGTGCTTTTATATATATATATATATAGACACACACACACACACACACACACACACACACACACACACACACACACACACACACACACACACACACACACACACACATATATAGTGCTTTGTATCTAATATACATAGGGTGCTCTGTATATGTAGTATAGATGGGTGCTCTGTATATGATATATGGGGTACTGTGCATATAATATACATGGGGTGCTCTGCATATGATATTCATGGGGTGCTCTGTACATAATATTGGGGGCCTGTTTACTGCACAGCCTCCCACTGCGGGCCCCGGCTCCCTCCCGTCTGAACATTCACAGAAGGGCAGATATAAAGTGATGGGGAATTAAAGAGCTGCTTGTTCTCCTTTTGGCTTTTTCCATTTTCTGGCTCTGCCTGGAATCACTTCTGAGGAATTTCTCTCTCTTGGGCTGAGAACGAGTTTTTCTGGGAGCTGCAAGTGTTTGTGCTGTGTCCGGATGTGCAAATCTCAGGACCACCAGGCAGGGAGAGCAATGAAGTGGGGAGAGACCCAACGGAGTGACATGAGAGAGAGAGAGGGCAGCAAGGGGACATGAGAGGGAGAGGAGGAGGGAGGCGAGGAGACAGAATGGGTTGGGGGTAAGAGAAAGAGAGAGAGAGAAAAGAGAGAGAGAGAGAAAAGAGAGAGAGAGAGAGAAAAGAGAGAGAGAGAAAGGGAGGGTGAGAGAAAGGGAGAGAGAGAGAGAGAGAGAGAGAGAGAGAGAGAGAGAGAGAGAGAGAGAGAGAGAGAGAGAGAGAGAGAGGAGATGAGAGAGAGAGAGAAAGGAGATGAGAGAGAGAGAGAGAGAAAAAAGGGAGGAGAGAGACATGGATACAGCAGAGTGGGAGAGAAGAAAGGAGAGGAGAGGGGTGGTGGTAAAAATGGGGGCCGAGAGAGAAATGGGATATAGAGAGGGGGGATGAGAGAGGGGGATTAGATGGAGAGATGATAAACAGGGGAGATAAGAGCAAGGGGGTAAGAGAATGGAGGTAGATGAGATAGGGGCAGTGAGCTATGGGGGGTGAGACAAAGGGGGATTACAGAGAGTGGTCGATGAGAGGTGTGGATGAGAGAGAAGGGGTGAGTAATAGGTGGGTGAGAGAGGGGGATGAGAAAGAGGCTGTAATGAGAGAGGGGTTTTCTTAGAAAGGGGGTGGGTGAGAGAGGGGGTGATGAGAGAAAGGGATGTTGAAATAGAGGGGGTGATGGGAGAGAGAGGAACGAGACAGTGGGTAATGAGCTAGAGCAGGGGTGCGCAAACTAGGGGGTACGGCGGTTGCAGGGACCCCCTGCTCATCCCCGAGGCATTTAAGTTAAATGCTGGGGTCCGCACGAAGCCTTTGCAACCTCAACTTACCGGGGTTCTGTAGTCTTCTGGATGCGTCGCCATGGCAATGCGGCATCAAATGACGCCGCGGGGTCATGTGACATACGCAACACCATGGTAACGCTCGTCAAATGACCCGGCGGGGTCACGTGACGTCACATGACCCGCTGCATCATTTGACGTTGGGTCAGAGAAGGGGGGGGGGCGCGAGCGCTGGGGTTGTCACACAGGAGGGCGCTGCTCCAAAGCTTTGTGCACCCGAGATAGAGGATGAGGGAGAGAGGGGGTAAAGGGATTGTGAGGGGATGGAGAGAGGGGATGAGAGAGGAGATCGTGAGAATGTGGTGGTTCAGAAAAAGTGGGGTGAGGATAGAGGGAGTGAGGTGAGTGGGGAGGGGGGTGAGAGAGAGGGAGATAGAGACTGATACAGATGTGTGGGATAAGAGTGAGAAAAAAAGTAAGAAAGAAAGAAAGAAAGAAAGAAAGAAAGAAAGAAAGAAAGAAAGAAAGAAAGAAAGAAAGAAAGAAAGAAAGAAAGAAAGAAAGAAAGAGACAGGAAGAACAGTGAAGGGACAGGAGAGGGAGATTGGGGGATAAGTGAGAAGTGTGAGCTGAGGAGAGAGTTACTGTATAGAGAGTGAGTGTATCAGACAGGCAGCGAGGAGAGTGATAGTGTCAGAAGTGAAAGTGAGGACTGAAAGAAAGTGGGAGAACAGTGAGAGGAATATCAAGCAGAGATAGGAAAATATTGCACGAGAGGGAAAGGTTCCAGGCTCCATAGGCGACTCTCTCTGTGTCATTGTGTCACCCTGTGCAGGGAGGGCCGGACATCATGAATATTACCTCCACCCTGGTCCATGTGCCTGACTTACTAAAACTGTAACTGATCTGTAGACTTTGCGGGATCTGTAGAAAGGATGCTATGTATATAGGGGGCATATATATAGAGGGCTATGTATATATTAGTGTATGTATTGTATAAAGAGGACTATGTACAGTATATAGGGGGACACGTATATAGGTTTTTTTTTTTTTAAATAACGGAAGCTATGTATATAGGGGGACACGTATATAGGGGGCTTTGTATAAAGGAAGCTATGTATATAGGGGGCCATGTATATAGGGGGCTTGGTATATAGGGTGCTATGTATAAAGTGTCGCTATAAGTAGTTATGTCATTAAACTGACGCCAATGTATAAAAAAAAGTTTTTAAGTGTTGTGCGGTGTGTGCGACAACTTCTTTTTCACAAAGAACAAAATGACACTGGGGGTGGAGTTAGAGGCGGAGTTTGGATGTTGCTTGTGGCGCACATATGTAAATGATATGTTGTATTAAACTACACGTATACGCCACTTTTGTGCTCCATAAATGCATCAAAACGGTCATGTTTTTATTGGTGTGCAAGAAAAACTTAAGTAGATGCAAACAATTCTTACACACGGTGCAGAGAATAAGGACACGTGCACCAAATGTAAGAACAGGAATAATTACACGTGTACAATGTGCTCTTTCAAAGTGACAATAACATAACATTAAGCCATGTTTTATCCCGTAACGGAGGTAAAGTGATATATTATATATTTGTACAGAACTCAGGTCCCAATGAAACCCTTTGAATGCATGTGAGCCTGTGGAGTAGCAATGAGGAAGATACTACACAGGCTAATTGGCTCTCACTGGTTTGATGTAAAAGAAACTGCGCTGACCTCATTCAGTGGGAGCTTCTCAGCAATGGTCTTGTCCAATCTTCTGTTTTACGTTATTGTATTGTATGTCCTTATTTATATAGCGCCAAAAGTGTACTCAGCCATTCACAAAGAATACAGTATAGGAAATGGGAAAAAGGTTTATTGTGTGTCTCTGAATACCTCCCTGTCAAGTGCCCGTATTTTTTTGACAAACTGTCCTGCCATGTTGTGATTGTTATACATGTTAGTGCATCAAAAGACACCAATAAAGGAAAAATATTTAAAAAAAAAAAAGAGAATACAGTACAGGGAATTAAAATACGTTATCTAATTAAGTCATCCAATTATTGGATAGTGACTAATTTTCTGGGTTTAAACGGAACTCCAGCAGCAGGTGTGTTAGGAGGTAAGATGGCAGAGCTATAGGGGCTGCCGAGTGACAGATTGAGGAGGGTAGAGGAGAGAGCGAGTGTGGGAGTTGGTGGGGTGTGGGAGAGGGAGTTGGTGGGGTGTGGGAGAGGGAGTTGGTGGGGTGTGGGAGAGGGAGTTGGTGGGTTGTGAGAGAGGGCTTTGGTGGGGCGTGGGAGAGGGGGTTGGTGTGGTGTGGGAGAGGGAGTTGGTGGGGTGTGGGAGAGGGAGTTGGTGGGGTGTGGGAGAGGGAGTTGGTGGGGTGTGGGAGAGGGAGTTGGTGGGGTGTGGGAGAGGGAGTTGGTGGGTTGTGAGAGAGGGCTTTGGTGGGGCGTGGGAGAGGGGGTTGGTGTGGTGTGGGAGAGGGAGTTGGTGGGGTGTGGGAGAGGGAGTTGGTGGGGTGTGGGAGAGGGAGTTGGTGGGTTGTGAGAGAGGGCTTTGGTGGGGCGTGGCAGAGGTATTTGGTGCGTTGTGGGAGAGAGAGTTGGTGTGGAAGAGATAGTTGGTGGAGTGGGTTGAGGGAGTTTTTTGGGGTGTGTGAGAGGGCTTTGGTGGGGAAGTGAGAGAGTGAGAGGGTGGGAGCTGGTATAGCAGATAGAGTTGATGGGGATGTGGGAGATGGTGTGGGAATTGGTGGGGAGTTGGTGTGGTTGTGGGAAATGGTGTGGGAGAGGGATAGGAGAAAATGACGGCTTCTACTGTATGTAGCCCAGAGTTTTTAGGATGGGGTTTTCCCTCCAGGCCTCGGAGCGGAGACTAGCTCGCTTTCGCTTGAATACAGCTTTAATTACGACTCTTTACAAAAGGTTAATACCCTGCTTGGAGCCACACACTGGCAGGAGTTGTGCCCTCTGCTGGTGAAAAATACACTATTTAGCCTATGGGTCTTTTTCAAAGTACAGTCACTTCTTGTTGTTTCCACCAATTTCTGTGTGTTCCTCTAAAAGACACACTGGGGAGTGTATATAGTTCCCTCCAGTGAGTGTATATAGTTCCCTAGTCAGTGTGGCAGGAGTTGGAACATGGTTTCTATAGGATAGCTGGCTTCCCTCATGTGATGGTTGTAATAGACTTCACACATGTAATGTTAGCACCCCCCAAAGAGAGGTACCATAATGGAAAGTATTTTCATTTCCTCAATGTT
Organism: Ascaphus truei; assembly: GCF_040206685.1. Lineage (NCBI taxonomy): Eukaryota > Metazoa > Chordata > Amphibia > Anura > Ascaphidae > Ascaphus > Ascaphus truei. The sequence goes on from NC_134487.1 coordinate 282,030,423, forward strand.
CTGCTGGTATGGGATGCAACATTGCGCATGCTGAATGGGACTGCAGACTTTTCAGGCTCCTGTCACAATGCCCATATGCGGCGTCACTCATCCCTCGGTCGCCAATTCAAGGAGGGCAGACATGGAGATTACTGTTGGGTAAGAATTATTAACGACTTCAGAACACGTTAATTGAAGGATTATATACTTTATCACACCCTAACTCCCATTTTCTTTAATGGGAGTGTAGGCGTGTCAAAGCGTAGCCACCTTCCTGAATGTGCAGCTTACTATAATTAATACTATTATATGTTTTTTGTTTATGTTTCCCCAGGTGACGGAGGAAACGCTTGCTAATCCTCCGACTCCAGCAGAAATATGGTATTATGAGGCACACATATCCACACGTTCTGTAATTGAGTGGACATTTGGAGTGTTGATTAGTCACTTAGGGCCAGATCCAGAGAACTATAGGAAGTCAGGGCTCCTAATGGTCCGTTATCAAAATTTATAAGGGACGTTAGTTTCCCTAGGCTTAATCACGATGCACAAAGCTAATTAAATGCCAAAACAATGGCCGGTAGGACCCTCATTAGAATATGGCTAACATGGCGGTATCCAGCTAACGTGGGCATAAGACACCCCGGTGCTAGCTGCCAGTATCTCTGGCTCACTGGATTCTGATGAAGATGCCATGTGTATATATATAAATATATATATATATATACTTATAAATATATATATATATACCTGGCATCGTCCTTTTAAAAAAAATATATATATATCCTCTGATCAAGTCGCCGGTACACTCGCGACGAAACGCGTAAGGGCGCTATCTACAAGCACCAGGTGTTTAGCTCATTGAGCAATTGCTGGACTGGAAGGGAACTTTGGTGCTGCAGAACGAAAGGAATGTGAGCTGTTTTAGCCAGGGGGGGGGGGGGGAGGGGGGCGCTGAAGTGGACGCACATCACGACGGAGACACCCGGCGGCACAGAGAAAGATTTACACGCTGCAGCCACGAGACTACTGTTCCTGACCAACAGCATGACCATTGGTGTTCTTGTTCGATGCGCATGTCCTTTCTCATTACTGTGAGTTTTTTGATTTTAGCTCGTGATTAATAAACCTGTATTATTTTACAGGCCTCTTTTTCAGGCATGATCTAAGTTATATATTTTTTCCCAAATTAAAAGTTTAAATACAGCATTATTTTCTTTAAAGTGAATTTTGTTTTAATAAACCATGGTGAGGTGGAGACTATCATTCCTTTAACGCCATGTTTTTTGGAAATTGGTACAAATGGTGCTTTTTGTGGAAGATTAGCCGCAGCCTTGTAATTATGATTATTAGATCAGAGTGAGTGGTATATATACTAGTACCCCTATGATAGTGACATTACCCTCTGATGAAGCACTCCTGTGCGAAACGCATAGAGGTTGTCACGTTACACTCTCACGTCATCACACATGCAGGCTAGAACCTCTTGGTCAGCTACGAGCGGCGCAGCTGCTTGCTGTTGTGAGCAGAGGATTTTTCCGTTTGGCTACTGTGCACGCGGCCGCGTGCTGGGCACATCAGCGGTGTAATAGCTGTTGAGGAATCAATTTTGCATCTCCTCCTCCCGTGTGCTGTGAGCGGACGTCCGGGGACCCGGCTTGCTGGGCCCCTTCTGTAGACCATCTTTGGACTTGTCCAGCTCTCACACAGGACTTTGAGAAGTTTGCTCTTAATTATATCTCCTGTGAGCTACTATATGTGTTTGTGTGTCTTAAATAAATATATACATATACAGATACATATACACATATATATATATATATATATATATATATATATATATATATATATATATACACACATAAAAAAGAAAATATATAAATATTTAAAAGCTTCTAAATTACTGAATGAGTGTCAGTGGAAAGCCTAGGTAGCCACAATGGCACTCAAATTTTCCCAAATTAAACGTTTTAATTCAGCATTATTTTCTTTAAAGTTAATTTTGTTTTAATAAACCATGGTGATGTGGAGACTATCATTCCTTTAACTCCATGTTTTTTTGGAAATTGGTACAAATTGTGCTTTTTGTGGAAGATTATGTCTAATGGTATATTCTTATTTTTTTTTATTGTTTATGGTGTAAGTTTAGATTGGGTTTAGATTGTCATTAGCCACCTTTGGCTAGCAGGGCTAATGACTAGTACTGAAGAAGAGGAGGAGGGTTATGCGGGTAGGTGCCCAAGGGTGGGCAGTTAGGCCACCCAGGGAGATTAATAGGGGAGGTTAACCCCTTGTATGTCATAGCGGTTGTGCCTCTATGCCATAAAATGGGTTGCAAGGTAGTTAGGGTGTTTGTATTAACCCATTGGATATTTTAGTGTCCATGAATTAATGGACCCTATGGCTTTTAGGGGTTAATACATAGGTCTTGGCTGATTTTTTTTTTTACCTAGTCCAGGATATTCACTCTGACGTTCTACTAAGGCAACATAGGAACTGACCCACTTTCTGCTTGCTAAGGCAATAAAGGAAGCCAAAGTGGGCCACTTCAGCACCCTGGACAAGGCCTAAAAAATTGCTGTGACCTGGCATTAGGTGCTAGAAGTTTGAAGCACCTAACGTCAGGTTTAGCAATGACCTAAAAAAAAATGTGCGTTACTTAATGAGCTAACTTTAACGGCCTACTGTGGGTATGCGTTGGGGCGTGCATATCATTATCACTAACAGCTGTTCAAGTTAATGGCTGACCGGCTTAGCAATAAGACAGGTCTTAACGCAAATTCGGGGAGCTTTGAAGATCCCCGTTAGCACTTAACGATGCTTTAACTTCAGTTCTGTGGATCTGGGCATTAGTGTTTAAATAAATCTGGTTGTCTGCTGCAGTACAGCCGTGATAATTGATATATGATTAATATCATTTATTTATAGCACCGTTTATATAGCTCCCTTATCATTATTGCTTGTTGTATTATAACATAGCGATCGATGCCTGTTTGCCAAGTAACATAGCGGGATCCTGAGATCTCCCCTGCTGGAGCTGAGGTTAATACAGGAGGAGGGGAACAACTCTGGAACAGAGTCATTGCCGACATATTTGGCTGTAAGTATAAAAGTTAAAAGTTCATGAATTGCCTACTTAGCTTGCCAGGCTCCCTCACCAGCACAGACTTCCCCTCCACCCATCTGCTCATCTGCTGCCCCCTCCCTAAATTAATTACTTACTGCCTACCCAAACTCTTTACCTGCTTATGTCCCCCCCCCCCAGCTCCATGCCCATTGCCACCCCTCCCCCTTCCCAACTCCTCACCTGCTTCCCCCATGATTCTCATCCACCAGTATGGGGAACATGTCTTTAGTCCGGGACCCTGGGAAAGCTGCTTGCGAACATGAATCTAAATGATCTGAGAAAAAACTACAATCACAAATGTGCAGATAATTTGAATATTTAATAGGCAGGAGTGTTACTTCCTACTCCTAGCTTGTGCAAATTATTAACCGAGTAGCAGATCATAACAAACCGTCATGAGTAAGCAGAATAAAAATATGAAACAAAAAGTGCCTTGCTGTTTTACTTCCAGAGGATGTGATTGTACGGCCTTCACACTCCCGCCTCAATCCATGCCGCACCGCTGGCTTTGGTCGTGATAATGAGGGGGAAGGTCCTCAGAGGGAGCAGGCTGCCCACTTGAGAAGTTAACATGAACCATTGGTGATAGGCAGCCATGACCAGTAGTGCTTCCCATCACCCAACTCCCACATCCCTTCTAGCTGTGCATTGGCTGGGTAGTATTGGGCATGGACATGTGTCAAGGGGAAGGGCATATAACATGGTACCTTGGGGGCTATGCCTCTTCTCCCTTGGCACAGCTGCAGAAGTTTTTCCCGTCCAAACTCCCTGTTTTGGGTTACCACCAATATTATTTATTCCGTTGGTGTGTATCTCATGGGTTTTCGGGCCTTGTTAGTATGGTGTTTGTGGGTTTATCTATGTGGTGTATTTAGTTGTATGAGCAATATATACTGTACCTATTTTTTTTTCTAAAAAAAAAACAATAAATAATATAAGTGTGAAATAACAATTGAAGTATGTTACTTCGGGATTTTGTTTAGTTATTGATTTGAGTGGGTTTCGTAAGGTGGCTGACTGGGTCTTAGGGCAGATGGCGTAATGCTCGGTTGGTATATATTATCATAGGGGCTGAGCCGGTTATCCAGCCAGTCGGGGGGTCACGAGTCATGTGTATGCGTGGGCTCAATACACAGCCACGGGCAGTTTGGCATGGTTCGGTACATAGGTGATATATAATGTTTTTATGGTTTGGCATTTAATAAAAGCTGTGGCCTTTATACCCCATATATGGTGTGGCATTATATATGAGTCAGCCTGGCTTCATCTGTACTGTATCTACCAGTGATGGAAGACCAACCACGTGGGATGTGAAATCACCTTCACCCTCCTTTGCTCACACACGGCCAGGTGCAGCTCCACTAATGGTCCACCACTCGTCTTGCTTGCCACCTTGGCATGGTCTGACATCTTCTTCTTCAGCTACCTCTTACTGTCAGGCTAACTTTTTTCAGCATCTGTGTTGTGTTGGAATTCCCCAGCGCCTTTATGCCAAATAGGATGTTCCTGCAGATGCTATTTTTCTCAGCTGTGCTTGTACAATAACACAGCTCACTGAAAAGTTTGGGGAATGTATTAACAATCCCATTTATCAGGAATTCAAGCTACTTATCAGTGGGACTGACCGTCCTAACAGGTACATCCTTCACAGAGGGACCACTCCCTAAATGCCGATGTGTGCTTTAAATACCGGACGTTTTGAACTTCTATTTATACTTTTTTTTTTTTATAACTCATATTTTATTGAGACTTTATCATCATACAACACGGTATACATTAGTCTGCATGTAAAGCAACAAAGTTATGCTTTCCATCATATACTGTATGTAACAAAAAATAAATGGGAAAACGAAAAAGAGGGAGAGGGGCGACTGTCCCCCTCTCGATCCTCTCACTTGTCCTCTTCTGAACTTAGATTGGTCCTTTGCGCCTCTCTAGGCAATACCTCCCGTATTTATACTTTTTTTTAACTGCTTGTTTGTTTATCATTAACTATCAATCGTGCATGACATATACAGTTAAGGCGCACATGCAGGATAGAGTTCTCATTGCGCATGTGTGCAAGTATTCATTCATTGTATGTGCGTTATTATTGGTTAATGTGTATATACGCTAAAGGTTGGTAACGTGACAATAAACCTATGCAAATGAGAGGGAGTGCAGATGTTGCTTCTGCATATAATGAAGCTTTGAGGAAACATGTTAACACAGGAAGCATAACTTCGGCTCCTGGTTCAGGTAACATTGTGTTATGAGTCCTGATTTGACGGCTGTGTGGATCTATCCTATTGTGTCATATGGTGTTATATTTATTTATTTATTTATAAAATATTTTACCAGGAAGTAATACATTGAGAGTTTAATACATGGTTACAAATACAGTTACATAAATGAACAGGGTATACATTATATACAAGACATTGCATGCACAGTTAAAGAAAATATATATTATGGGCGTATGAAACAGTTACAGACCAGATTAAAATGTGAGACAGCCGTAGATTTGAAAGAACCTAAATTGGTGGTGGATGTGAGAGTCTCTGGTAGGTTGTTCCAGTTTTGGGGTGCACGGTAAGAGAAGGAGGAACGGCCGGATACTTTGTTGAACCTTGGGACCATGAACAGTCTTTTGGAGTCTGATCTCAGGTGATTAGTGCTGCATGTGGTAGGGGTGAGGAGCTTGTTCAGATAGCTGGGTAGCTTGCCTATAAAGAATTTAAAGGCAAGACAGGAAAGGTGAACTTTGCGCCTAGACTCTAGTGATGACCAATCTAGTTCTTTGAGCATTTCGCAGTGATGTGTGTTGTAGTTGCATTGGAGAACAAAACGACAAATTGAATTGTAGAGGGTGTCAAGTTTGCTAAGGTGAGTTTGAGGTGCCGAGCCATATACTATGTCTCCATAGTCAATAATTGGCATTAGCATCTGCTGTGCGATACGCTTTCTGACCAGGAGACTTAGGGAGGATTTGTTCCTGTAAAGTACCCCTAGTTTGGCATAGGTCTTGGTTGTCAGGGTATCAATGTGCATTCCGAATGTTAAGTGGGAGTCAAACCTAAGCCCAGGTATTTAAAACTAGTGACAGGGGTTAGGGTGGTGTTAGCGTTGGTTCTAATCTGGAGCTCAGTCGCTGGAAGCTTTAAAAATTTAGTCTTGGTCCCAAATACCATTGTTACAGTCTTGTCAGTGTTTAAAAACAGTTTGTTTTGGGAAATCCAGTTTTCGAGTCTCAAAAAGTCAGACTGAAGTGTGTGTTGAAGGTCAGAGAGGCTATGGCTGTGTGCATATAGGATTGTGTCATCTGCATACATGTGTATTGAGGCTTCCTTACAAGCTGTGGGAAGATCATTAATGAACACTGAGAAGAGTAGGGGCCCCAGAACAGAGCCTTGCGGGTCACCACAGGTGATATCCAGGGGGTTGGAGTTAGAGCCTGAGATGGACACATGTTGGGGTCTTCCTGATAGGTAGGACTGAAACCAGTTTAAAGCATGCTTACCTATTCCAGAGCTCTGGAGTTTGTTAAGCAGGATAGCATGATCAACTGTATCAAAAGCCTTTGCAAAATCTAGGAATATTGCACCAGTGAGTTGTCCCCGTTCCATTCCACACTGGATTTCATTGCAAACTTTTAGCAGGGTAATTACGGTGGAGTGTTTGGGACGAAAGCCAGATTGGAATTGGCTAGGGAAATTTGTCTTGGTATAGTAATCGCTTAATTGGGAGTGGACATATTTTTCCATAACTTTGGATAGAATTGGGAGAAGTGAGATTGGCCTGTAGTTTGAGACAGTGTTTTTGTCCCCACTTTTGAAGATTGTGACAACTCTGGCAGTTTTCCAGGTCTTAAGGATATGGCCTGCAGACAGGATAGAGTTGACTATAGAAGCAATTGGTTTGGCAATGGCTGGGGCACAAAGTCGTAGGAACCTAGATTGTAGTAAGTCAGGTCCACATTGTCTGCTTAGTTTTAGTTTGGGCTGCGTTTCACTAATAAGTTAGTGGCACACCGCACAAAATAATCATTGAATGCATTTGCAATGTCAGTGGGGTTTGTCAGAGTAATATCCCCCTTAGTGATATTACTTGGGTGTTGATGGTTAGGAGGCTGGAATATATTGTTGATAACCATCCAGAAGTTAGCTGGGTTTGATATATTTTGGTGGAGATTGTCAGAGTAATATCCCCCTTAGTGATATTACTTGGGTGTTGATGGTTAGAAGGCTGGAATATGTTGTTGATAACCTTCCAGAAGTTAGCTGGGTTTGATGTATTTTGGTGGAGATTGTCAGAGTAATATTGTGCTTTTGCGTGCCTTGTTTGCCTTGTGCACATGTTCCGCAGGCATCTGTAGTAATTGAGATCATTGGTAGTGCCAGTTACTTTGTAGCTTTTCCACATGGTATCCCTGAGCTGGTAGAGTGCAATAAGGTCAGTTGTAACCCATGGAAGGTGGGCCCCCCGTACCCTTATTTTGCGTAGTGGAGCATGGGTATCGCAGAGTTTTAAGAACTCAGATTGGAAATAGTCGAGCACAGAATCAGGGTCGGGAATTAAATCGATTCTGTGCCATGGGCAGTTGGTAAGGTCATCCAGAAACTGTTGTGGGTTAAAGTTTTTAAATGTTCTAGTGAGGAGAACTTTAGGGCTTGAATGGGGCGTTTTAATTTTCCTTACACAGTACACTATTGCATGGTCACTGAAAATATCAGGAAGGATGCCAGAGGATTGGATTCTGCTGGGGTTTGAAGAGAGAATCCAGTCTAGCAAGGAATGGTTATGCGATTTCAGGTTTGTCCGTGTGGGTTGGGAAATGAGTTGCGATAGGTTAAGTGACTTGAGTTGTATCTGGATTTTGTGTTTTTTAGGGTCAAGCCAATTGAAGTTGAAATCCCCAAGAACTAGCAGCTCACTCTTCTCGTTCAGAGAGGAAATGGAGCCAAGAAGCTGGGTGATATCAGTCAGGGATTGCAGAGGGGCTTTAGGGGGGTGGTAGATGCCAGCGAGCAAGATGGGCTTAGAAAAGGGGAGGCAGATTTTGCCAACTAGAATTTCAAAAGAGGATGGGCTTGGGGGGCAATTTAACAGTGTAAATTGTAATGTGTCTGCAATATAAAATAACACCCCTCCTCCTCTCTTTGACCTATCTCTCCTAAAAATTGCGTATCCCTGAATGGCGATATTTGCATTAGGGGTTTTAGGGGTTAGCCATGTTTCTGTAATAATGATGGCTTTGGGTTTATGCATAAGGCACCATGCCTTTAGTTCGTCCACTTTGGGCAGCAGTTCTACCGTGTCAAATCATGTCTGTTATTTTGTGTTATATTGTGTTTTTTATCTGTTTAGAAAAGAGCTGATAAAATTTAAAAAATAAATATGATATTTGTGAAAAATCCAGTGAACGTGCAAAAAATAAAGACAGCGCAGTCTCAGCTCTGGTCTATGATTGGCCGGGGCTGATCTCTGGCTTCTCTTAGTCTCTGTATTGTCTGGTCCCTAATTGCCTAATGCTTAACCCCAACATCTCTCAATCTCTTTTCCCTGATCTCTGATTGGCTGGAAATTACTAGGAGATAAAAGAAATTACTATTTGGCGCTCCCCAATGCAAAACCCAAAACTAAGAATACACCACTGACTGAGGTGGTAGATAGTGTTATTAGAGATAATATCAACAGATAAACACAAACAAATAAAATGACTGTTACGATCACTCAACCTCTTAAAAAGGAACAACCAAATTCCCTCAAGAGTACACAGAGAGGTGAGGGAGAGGATAGTAAACAGTTAACCTCTAGGGGTTAATAGAAATCTTGAGTATACTTTAACCACTGTGGGTTGATAGAGTTCTTGTAGGTACTTCAATAAGTCGGTAGGTAGAGAAGAGCTGGAGAAGAAAGCAGGGGAGTAGTGATGCAGTATTCCAAAGTGGTTTTAATACAAGATGCACACAATAATAAAAAAAATCCCCCTTACAGGGCACTCACGTGTGTTAGTGCCCTATGGGCATATATGGGCAACACGTTTCGCTAGCGGTACTAGCTTCATCAGGAGGAGGAACCACGACCGGAGAACGAGTGACGTCAGAGCGCAGTGCCGAGCAGAGCGTTACTCCCAGCGGCTGCTTTTGGGGGTACGCAAGGCAGAGCCAGGCAGCCAAGACGCATTACCGGGACCTAAGAGGAAAGAATATCATCTAAAGATACAATTATATACCCATAGGGCACTAACACGTGAGTGCCCTGTAAGGGGGATTTTTTTATTATTGTGTGCATCTTGTATTAAAACCACTTTGGAATACTGCACCACTACTCCCCTGCTTTCTTCTCCAGCTCTACTCTACCTACCGACTTATTGTAGTACCTACAAGAACTCTATCAACCCACAGTGGTTAAAGTATACTCAAGATTTCTATTAACCCCTAGTGGTTAACTGTTTACTATCCACTCCCTCACCTCTCTGTTTGTGTGGCTGGAAATTACTCCTGGAATTGTTCAGTCCTTGGCCTCTGTTTGGCCACTTTCCTTTCCATCTCTCTCCTCACTTCCTGCTCTTTACACCTCTTCCCTGCTCTCTGCCCCTCTCCCTCTCTCTGCTCGTCTCTCACTTAGCTCAGCTATTCGCCTCTCTAGAATGGCGTTTTTATGGCGAATCAGCCACGCAAGAAAAAGTTGGCAAGTTGATGGTGAGAGGCTGCTGATGAGTGGCGGATCCGCACTTAGAAAATATTCTGGCCTTTTTCCTGGCTGGGATTGATGCCGGGGGTCTCCTGAGCTTATACCATTAATACCAGCACCGAAGCCCCCCGGCATGCATCCGAGGCAGGAAAAATGCATTTAAAGGCCACTTCATTACCTTAGCGGCTAACCGCTAAGGCAATGAAGGGGTTACACAGCCGTGCCAGGTTTATAGTGGGTAGCGGGGGAAGGTGAAGGGGGTATTTGGGCCTTGTTGTTTGTTTAGGGCTTGCGGGGGGGTTGCGGGTGCGCTTAACCCCTTCACGACTGTAGCAGTTAATACCGCTACGGTCATGAAGGGGTTAAACTCTCCCGCTACCCACCCACAATCCCTAAACAAACCACCGTTGGGGCTAATACCCTCTTCACCCACCCCCGCTACCCACAATAAAAAGAAAACACACACAACAGCCCCACACTAACTAAAGAAATATATATATATATATATATATATAAGAACAAAACAAAAAAAAAACAGAGAGCGCACGCCCCATAGTGTAACACTGTAACATTTAATATGGGGAGGGAATGGTGGGGGGTTTAAAAACACTCACAATATATAAGTGAAATTAAGGCAATTTGTGATATATAATCACCAGGTAACATCTGATGACAGATATGCAGTCCAACACCAACTGGAACAGGGCACCCGACAGTGTTCAAGATCATCAAAGTCCTCCATATAATGTGGTATCAGAGCAGGCCTCCATATTACATCCTGCACTCTATGGCCGTAAAGAGTGCACACAGCGTGATGACGCGATGTCGCGAGGTACGTCCCTGACGCGTTTTGTCGCAACAAATGCAACTTTATCAAAGGGAATGTCCCTGAACAATAATGGCAGTGCTATTAGAGTAGAGTGCCTCGATCGTAATAGGTGTATCAATTCGCAAGGATTCCGCCCCTAAAAAGGGAACCAGAATGTTATAGGAATCAGATAGTGGTGTTTAAAAAAGAATAAATGAACACTCAAGCACAAACGCACTGTCATAAATGACTACTGATAGCATATCAACATCTACTACCACAAGCAAAGCCTAAATCACTACAAACATATGTTATAAACGAACATAATTAAATATAATGATAAAAAATGTATATAATAATTATTACTCAAAATCATAAAAAGACTAAAAATATATTATAATGTTACAATTCTAATAAAAAATACATAATCATAAAATACATTATAAAGTAACATAGTTACCCTCATATTATCAACCCATTAGTCTAATAATGTCAGGGTGTTCTAACACACCCATACACACTCAAGCACAAACATAATTAATGTATGCACAAAGAATGTAGACCATGTGACAGAGGCTTGGGGAATAACGGATATGACGTCATTGAAAGCCTGTCACATGGTACTAGAATCAATCAGAGTAGGGATAGACTTCCCACGCTCTGATTGGCTACCGTACCATGTGAGGCCGGCCATGTTTCTTTTAATGACATCATCTTAAAGGCAATTGAAGCAAAGCCATTCTGATTGGCTGTGCTTTCATTGCCTTTAAGTGACGTCATCATTTTTTTTTGTATCGGCAACACGATCAGGGCCGTGGAAACCATGACGAAAATGTGATGTCATAGGCCTTTAAAAGCCTATGTCGTCTCATTTTGAAGCCAGACGCCGAGGAGGAAGGACCTCCGGCGAAGAAAGAAGACCAGGGCGTGGCAGCAGACGGGAAGAAGACCCCGGAAGAAGATAGAAGAAACAAGAATACAGATGAAGATGGATTAGAAGTAGAAGACCCCTGGATTGTCGTGTTTTATTATTTTAATGTTTATTATTTTCTGGTTTATTATTTTATGGGTTCCTGTTCGTGGATTGGTTCTTGAGTAAGCTGTTCAACGGGAGTCGGTGAGTGGGTCAAGTAATGGTAAGTGAACTAAAGAAATGTATTTAATGTAACTGTGTCTTTTGTTGCTTTTTACATGTGTTGTTTTTTTTTATTGTACATCATTTCTTGCCACTGTATGTATGTATGTATGTATGTATGTATGTATGTATAGAGAGATATATACATACAGGGTAAGAAATGATAGTGTTTTAAAAGCTTGCTTTGCACTATTTTAAATGATTGTGGCTACAGTATGCTGCTATGCATAGATGTGTGTTCAATGTGTTTTATAATTAGATATATGTAATTTTTGGGCTTCTATGCTGTACTTTAGGTAATGGTGAGGCTTGCTTTTGTATATTGTAATTTTTGGCGTCCTATTTTGTATGATGGTAACTTGTTCTCTTTAACGGTTGCTATAGTTAATTGTGTAATTGTATGGATGCTATTTTAATTGTTTTGGGATGTAATTCATGTATGCTAATTGATTGATGGTGACTTTATTGGATTACATTGTATACTTCTTTTGATGTTATGCTATTTTATTTGAAATATTGTTTTGGTAACATTGATTTGCAGCGTCTACATGTAGCTTACATTTTATGCAGCATGTATACAATGTAAATGCAATGTTTTAAGTGGCATTTGAGGCTTTGGATTGGCATTTGATGCTTTAGATTGGATGATTACATTTGATTTGTTTAGGAAATAGCATTGTATTTCATTGAGGAAGTTATGGATAAGTGGTATTTTTATTGGAGCATGTTTTTGTTACCCTGAGACATTTATTTGTATATTGGTTCATCATGTGTGTATATATATGTATGTATATATATATATATATATATTACATATATATATATATATATATATATATATATATATATATTTTTTTTTTTTTTTTTTGTTTCTTTCATTTTTATTTTTTCATGATGAACCCACTGTACAAAGGAATGTGTGAAGGGTGGGTATGTGGCCAGGATGGCTTAACCCCTTAATTACCTTTGCGGTTAGTACCCGATAAGGTGATTAAGGGGTTCATTGATATGTGAATGTCATTGCAATGTATTGGCTATGTATTATTTTGGCAACGGACCACAAGGATGATGCTGGCGACGGGGCCTTCTTATTGATGAGGTCAGTAGAATTTTCTTTATTTTACTATGCTAGTTAATGTGTTTAATAATGGCCAAATAATGTATTATCCCTATCTGGATAATAGTTATTTGGCACATTATTGTACTGTATGTGGTGGGGTGGGGGGAAGGGTATTGGCCCCAAGGGTATGTGGTAGGACTCCCTTGTGGGTAGTGGGTGAGAGTGGTTAGGCCTCAGGGGGTGGGGGGGGGGTAGTGGGGGAGGATATGTGGGTGATGGTGGGTTAACCCCTTAATGACTGTAGCGGTTCATAACCGCTATGGTGATTAAGGGGTTAGGGGACATTACATTGGATGTTTTTATTCTTGTGTCTGTTTTGCAGAAGCGGATGGGGCATTAGCAGGATGAAGATGAGGATGGTGTTCATCGTGGCAGCCGGACATGGGTGAGTGCTATATGTATTTAATGTATTTATTGTTGTTTATGTATTTTAAATGGACAACTGCACTATTATCCACTTGTGGATAATAGTAATGTTGCCCATTACTGTATTGTATGTTGTGTATTGCTATGTTTATTGGGGGCAATTGCCCCCAATAAACATATTATTATGGTTTAACCCCTTCATTGCCTTAGCGGCTATCCGCTGTGGTAATGAAGCAGCATTAATGTATTTTAATAATATTGTGCGGGAGCAGGGGGTCCCCTGAGCTGAACCGCATTGATTTGTGGCTCAGAGACCCCCTGCTTCCCGAGTTACAGGCCCCGGTTTGGGGCATCGGTTACAGTGACGACGCCATATTTATTGCGGGCACGTAGCGTATGGGACGCTATAAACATGGCGGCGACACTGCCCACCTGATCACACATACCGGGGCCTGTAACTCGGGAAGCAGGGGGTCCCTGGTCCACAAAGCAATGCGGTTCAGCTCAGGGGACCCCCTGCTCACTGTACAGTATTATTAAAAAAATATTCATGCTGCTTCGCTCCCATAGCACATAACCGCAAAGGTAAGGAATGATTGTGTATTGATATGTGTGTTTTATTCATAGTGTAGATGTGCAGAGGGTCTCCGGAGCTGAACCGCTTTGGTTTTAGGTCCGGCGACCCCCTGCTTCCCGAGATACAGGCCCCTTTAGGGGGTGCTGGTATCCCTCTGCTTTGTTTACATTCCGCGGTCACGTGATCGGGACCTTTAAATGCAGAGGGATACCGGCACCTCATAAAGGGGCCTGTATCTCGGGAAGCAGTGGGTCCCCGGACCTGAAACCAATGCGGTTCAGCTCCGGAGACCCCCTGCACATGTACACTATGAATAAAAATGGTTTAAAAAATAATTTTTAATGTGCCGATGTTTGCGCAGAGAGAGCGGCGGATCTCTCTCTGCTGCAGGGGACGGCTTCTCGGCAGCTTCTCGCCAGGCAGCCGTCTCGCCACCGGTTACTAGCCATTTTATCAAATGGTGGTGGCGTATTCATTCGCCAGGGATTCGGCCCTTACAGCATACAGCGAGTTTAACACGCCAAAAACATGGCTAATTGCAAAACTGGCTAATGCTTTTTTTTGCTGCTTACTGCATGATGCCCCAAGCTGGAAATCCACACAGAAACAGGAGTGAGGGGCAGAGCACATTGTTTGTGTGTTAGGAGCAGAGCATAGGTTTGAAGTGCAGAGTGCATTGTGCAAGGTGCAGAGGACAGAGCGTAGGTGTGAGGTGCAGAGCGCCAGTATGGAGTGCAGACCGCAGGTACAGAGTAGAAATGGCCGAAATGTTTGCAGAAATTCAAATCCGCTGCGATTTTGCAAGTTTCTTTCATCTGCGAATTTCTTCAGATTAGTCTCAAAAAGGCAGATTCGTGTTTCCTTCCTATCACTGAAAGGGGGAGTATATAAATAGGGGTGCAGCCTCAAGTCTAAGCTGTTGTGTTGTAGGCATGGTTTGGCTGTGGACTGGTTAGGCTGCCGCTGTGGTACTATCGGTTCCAAACACCCTCTTCTTTCCCTCACAATCACGTGTGTGAGAAACACTACAGACAGGGAGTGGGAGCGGCAAAACGGACACGTGTGGATTTAAAAAAATTCAATCCGCAAAATTAAATCCACCCGCATATTTAATAAAATTCAGCATGAATGGAATCTGATGGCGGATTCATAGTTACACATAGTTACATAGTAGATGAGGTCGAAAAAAGACGAACGTCCATCAAGTTCAACCTATGCTACATTTAGACAACAGATACTTTATCCTATATCTATACTTACTTATTGATTCAGAAGAAGCCACACGGATTTAGGAGTGCCCAAACTGCCTGCGGATTTCCATGCATGGATCGGAGTGTTTGCAAAACTCCATGGAAAGATCCGCAGATCAGATCTTGGCAGGTTCGGACATCTCTTGTGCAGAGCATGTAGCAGAGGCAAATGCCTGAGGCCGCGGCCATAGTAGTGCGTGCCACAAACAAAAGGCCTTATCTCAATGATGATGGCCATAGAGCGCGCGATGGCCGGGTCACGTGCCAATGAGGGTGAACCGCTCGCGTGACATCATTGACACGCCCCCACATTGTGTCTAGGCATCGCATCCCCTAGGTCACAAATCGCCTCTGCTGCAGGCGCACGTGACTTCACGCACTCCGTCGGCATGCGCGCCTAGTATGGCCTCGGCCTCAGAGACCTGCCGCTTGCTACAGAACAAAATAAATATAGAAAATATGAATCCTACACACACCTCTAATTCCTAAACCTATATCCCTAACACGTTTACTAACTAACCCTGTCTCTCTGTCTGTCGCTCACTCTCCGCCTCTAAACAATTTGAATTTCAAACGTCACTCATCATCATTCTGCATCACGATGTCATACAGAATACGTGCCCCTCTTACAAGTACAGGTGTAATACAGTATGAAGACGGCAGATGTGAGATGCGGAGAGCAGGGGCATAGCATGGGTATGTGGTGCAGAACGGGCACCGGCGGGAGGTGAGAACGTAGTTGGGTAGTGCAGGGTGCAGGTGTGAAGTATACAGCACAGATATGAGATTCAGAGTGCAGGGGTGGAGTGCAGAGCCCTGTTTTGAGGTGCATCACACAGGTGTGAGGTTTAGAGTGCAAATTTAGATTGCAGAGTGCAGGTGTGGAGTACAGAGGCAAGTTTTTAGGTGTAGAGTAGTGGTATGAAGAGCGCAGGTGTAAAGTGTAGAGCGCAGGTATGTAGTGCTGAGCACAGGTGTAAGGTACAGAGTGCAGGTGTGAGGTGTCCCTCGCACCACAGGTTGACTTAGTGACAGAAGTGGCCTATAGGACATGCACCATGTCATTCCCACCCCCAAGTGACACAGTGACACAGAAGGGAAATACAGTATGTCCCATCATCACATCAAAGTGCATGTGACATGGTAAGGTGTGTGTGAACTCAGCCTGCAGCCTGGGAGCTCCGTGCGAGGTCAGATTCAGTCCGGCCAGAAACAGACTCAGCACCATGCGCCTGAAAACAGAGGAATGTTTGGAGAGCAAACACCAGGAGAAGCAGTGTTTTCTAAGCGATTTTGTTTATTTCTCTTGGGGGTCAGTTCACTCGGCTCTCAGTCACAGAGGAGAAATAAACCCTCTGATGCAGATTCAGATATAAACACAGGGATCAGCCTTGGGCTTTATATGGAAATTTGAGAGTATGAGAGTCAGCACAAAGGGCAGCACCCCAAATGATCCTATATACACCATCTTCTTATACCAATTCCACTGTCTAACTCTTTACAAACCCACTGCCTGAGAGATCATAGTAGTTGGGTATAGTCAAAGAGAGGTTAGGTGGTTGAGTATAATGGGGGAGAGGTTGTTGTGTTTGAGTATAATAGGAGAGAGGTATAATATATGGTTAGGTGTTGTAGATGAGAGGTTGTGGTTGGGTACAGTGTGTGAGGTCGATGTGGTTGGGTGTAGTGGGGGAAAGGTTAGTGGGGTTCGGTATAGTAGGGCACAGGTCGGTGATGTTGGGTATAGTAAGGGAGGTTAATGTGGCTGGCTATAGTGGGATAGAAATCGGTGTGGTTATGTATAGTGGGAGAGAAGTTGGTGTGGTTGGATATATTGGTGGAGGTCAATGGGGTTGGGTATAGAGGGAGAGAGGTGGGTGTGGTTGGCTGTAGTGGGGGAGAAGTTGATGGGTTTGGGTATAGTGGGGGAGAGGTTGGTGTGGTTGGATATACCAAACGCAATTAAGTGCTTCCTATCAGCCCCATCCTTGCCTCTGAAAACGCCCTCGGCATCAGATTCCCCCAAAACAAAACTCTGCCATTCCCCCAAGCATTTGTATATGCCGACCATGTCCCAGGCACCACTAACCCCTTCAAAAGCTCCATTACTCCCCCATTGCCATTTTCTAAATGCTTGACAGACAAGATACGCCTGCCATGTCTGCATCCGGTAAAAACTCCTGAAAGGTAGCAAACTGGAAATGATTATTATTATTATTATTGTTAAATGAGGAAGGGCATATGCTATCCTATTTTCTACTCCCAGGTGATGTCTAGCCTTAAACCATACATTGCAATAGAAGACATTTTAAAACCACGACCCTTAATAGCCTCACCATTCCAGAAAACAATGCAGATATCCGGTTCACCCTTACCACCACCTCCATTTTGTTCGTCCTAAAAATCCCTTATCTGTTTGGCAGCTCGGTGACCTACAGTTCCACCAGGGGAAAGATTTTGAGAAATGTAAGGTTGGCCAACGTTGGCTTCTACACCCAATCAACTGGCCAATGCTCCGTACTCCACCACCCATGAAAGAAAGCATCAAACCTCACTGCATGTGACGCATCAGTAAACAATTTGATCTGCTAGCTCCACTGCCCTGTATAAAGCTAAAGTCCATCCATTGTAACGTTGTAAGAATGTCTCCCAATTCCTTAGATCCCCTTTTATACCCTTTGCAGTTTAATAAAATAGTGTGGAGACTTTACTCCAACAACCACAAATGCCAGATGCCAACAAAACACCCTGCCCATCAGGAGTTCAGATGACCCAACAGTAACTGACCATGGCCTTCTTAAGACCCACAAATATACGCACAAAGCCCCTAAGTTCCTCCATCTTCCTTGGAGGAAGAAATATACAAACTCTTCCATATCTATCTCGATCTTGAGGACGCTGAGGCAAACTACAGGGAACTCCATTTTGTGCCTTGCTAATGGG
The DNA here is from genome assembly GCF_040206685.1 of Ascaphus truei. Lineage (NCBI taxonomy): Eukaryota > Metazoa > Chordata > Amphibia > Anura > Ascaphidae > Ascaphus > Ascaphus truei. Next base: position 282,048,403 of record NC_134487.1, read on the forward strand.
ACTCTAAAATGACCCATCAACCACTGAAACTAAAGTAGCAACCTCATACAGACTTCCGAGCCATCCCTTCCTACAAACAGGAAATCATACAAGCAATACAAGATGCCTCCCGACCTGGTCACATCTTGCACGGCTCAATCAAAGACCGAGCTGAATGTCTCAAAGAAGAAGCATGAGATCAAGCAACCCATCGGGAGGCATAGGTCCACATAGACATCCCTGTCCCAACATGCAGTCTAGCAACTGAAAACAAGTGTGTGTGATTCACTGGTAACAAGTGAAAAGCAGACTCACTTCAGGCATTCTCCAGCAACGCTCCCCGACGCGCATCCCTCATCATATTCCTGGCCCTGTTAAATGAGGTTTATTGCACCCTACACAAATCTTTATCGATCCAATTTTTAACCGACGACCCTTCTGGAAATGATAAGTTCTGAATGAACCTGAAGGACACCGGCTCTTTAATGGGCACCACACCCAGTGGGGATATGTTTAACTTAGACGGTGGTGGATGCCAGAGGGTCCCCGCTATTCACTGTGCTGCTATCTCCTTAGCTAACTTTCTCTGGTCTCTTCTCCCTGAGGCACTTCCACCTTGTAACAGGGAATCCAGGAGCAATTATCAAACCCCTCACATAACATCTCAGCTTCCACCCTATAGGGCTGAAGCCACTGTGCCATCTCAGGGACGTCCACTGGCGGCCTTTCCCTTTGCTACACCGTCTCCAGCTGCCCCTTTTCTAAACACAACCTACCTTCCTTTTCCTAAAGCCCTTTGATGCCGGGTGACTATGCCGGGTAACTGCCCCTGCACACATTGCACTCATGCTTGAAGCGGAAAACAAAGCCCCACTTAGATTGGCTGTCATTAGACTGCTAGCAGATACCTTTCTAGCACCGGCCGACTGTTCCAAGTATTGCGCACCACGGGCCCCTGCCTGAAAGGGAGCAGGTCACTCTGTGGCATCATTAGCAAAACAGACTCAGATCCATGTACTCCACTGTCTGTGGACTGACATCTTCTGCTGGAGGTTGCCGTTGTATTATTTCCACCAGGCTGATTCACCATACAGCTTCTAGCTCCCCCAATAGTGTCCACATACTTGAAGACAGCTGAGCACTTTTACGGCTTCCTCTTGCCTGTAATGGTTAATAGGATAGAAAAGTACTCGCATTGGGAGCGCAAACCAGGAGAGACAGAAAAGATATATGGTGCAGTAGTTGGAAGGTATCAGGGGTATAGTATACACTCACAAACATTCATGTGGGTCTGGCCTTCAGAAAATACCACCAGGTACATTGGAATATGTAAGAGAAAAGGAAGGTGTGTGTAGTGTAATAAAGTGCACAGACACTTTTTAAAATCACTGACAAAAGTAAACATTGTAAAAGCCCAGTGTGCTAAGACTCACGGCGCCAGACCTGTGCTGCTTGCCAAACTTACCATTTCTAATGTCTCTTCTCTTTTTCAAGTCGGCTTGGAGGGTGGGGCTAGGATCTGTGGACAGTCTCTCTCTTGCTATAGTTTGCACCCAATGCGTTTCGCTTTTGACGGCTTTCTCATGGGTCCATAATTCCGCCCCCCTCCCCTCCCCCACGCCATCCCTTAAATTCGTAAAAAATGTTTTATGTGATGCGGTGTAATATATATATATATATATATATATATATATATATATATATATATATATATATATATATATATTACACCGCACATAAAACATTTTTTGCGATTTTTTTTTATGTTGCTTTGTCTAAATTAGAGATTTGATGACTAGTCTTATCAGCAGTTTTTTTCTAAAAAACAAGCAATTAAAAATATATATGTTGGTTAGTGTACAATGCACATAAGTTCAGGGGTAAGATATCACTAGGAAATGGGGAAAAAGGAGGAAGAACCATGTATGTACAGTATAGTGTGTGTGTGTGTGTGTGTGTGTGTGTGTGTGTGTGTGTGTGTGTGTGTGTGTGTGTGTGTGTGTGTGTGTGTGTGTGTGTGTGTGTGTGTGTGTGTGTTTGTGTGTGTGTGTGTGTGTGTAGAAAAGAAAACAAACAGGCGCACACCTTTTTTTGTTATATATATATATATGTGTGTGGCAAAAAATCTTATATACAAATGTATCTAGAAAGGTATAGCATCTAAAAGGTGCTCTTGATAAAGGCTCAATCGGGAGCTGAAACGTTGAGAAATAAATGTCACCTTTGGATCTTGGAGTGCCCGTCCTGATCTCCTCTATCAGATGTGCTGCCTCGCTGACAGCTGGACGGTCTGCACCCTACTACTACCTGTAACTACGCATATGTGAGTGCCTGGTTTTCTGGACTGTTATATATATATATATATATATATATATATATAACCTGATGCTAAAAGTTTGAGGTTTTGACTGCCATACAAGTCTGGGCGAGCAGTAACAGAAGGAGGAAAGTTTCTATAACTTTATAACTCCCTCTCTTTATTATGTGAAGTGCTTCCCTGCGTTGGAGCAGATATTAGTCCCTTTCATTTGAATAGAACTGTTCTCTTTTCCAACATAGCATCTTCATAGCATATAAAACCGGGGCCGTATCTCTGCCTGTTGCCGTTTTCTATATTTTAAACTTTTCTGTTCCTAGTTTGTAATCTGGGCTCATCCTGACAGACACAATGGTAATTATTCCTCTGCACTTTGTCCTGTATCTTCATTCTGTAAAGGAAGCAGAAGGCGTGTATAACACGGTTGCCTATACACTTGCTTCTGTATACAGTATTTATGTGCATCATTCTCACCCCCCCCCCAATCTCAGTGCCACTCAGTGCAGGCAGCAGCTTGTGTGAAGTGACAGGAAAGTCATTAGGGAATCACACTGGACAAACATAGGATAAACTTCACACTAATTACGTGACTCTTTGCTGCGACTTGATAAAAGGCCCCAAGCGGCTCTGATGCAGATATGTGACATGTTTGACACATATTAAAGAGAGGCAGAACAAGAAGGGGCAGTAAGAACACTCATCGGGAACGAGAGGATGATCAGAAACTGTGATTTCAGAGCAAGGAACAATCCTTGAGACTGAGCAAGATTAACCGAGCCTCACAGGAGTCTGAAGGTTTCCTTTCAGCAGAAACTCCACTTCTATCTATTTACCAAACAGTATACAACAAAAGACAGGGGTGCCCAATGCTACATCCAATTGACAAAACATATATGGTAATAAGTCTAAAGTTAAATACTTCAACTATAATATTTTCTTGGTTATTTAGTTAGTTCCTTTGGCCAAAGCATCATAAGCCTGCATACCACGCCAAGGTATAACCAAACTTTGCAGGTCCTACACTACACTGTGAGCCCTTCCTTTTACCTCTGTATGAGGGGAAAGAACCATAGGCGATCCTGTTCTTGCAGCAAAGTGAAAAGACCTCCCAAGTTAAATGAGCTAGCTGGGAATGTGTGTGTTATTTATCAAACAGCTAAGCAGATTCTGTAATAATAAACTTTAATGATAATAACTTTATTTATATAGCGCTTTTCTCCCAATAGGACTCAAAGCGCTTCACAGTTAAAAAGGAAAAAGAAGAAAACATTTAAGGTTATAAACAAGACCAAACCCAAGGAAAGACACAATACAGGATGGGACGGTACTGTAGCTATTAAATGCTGGACAGGTTGTGGTTCTGTAATTAAATGCCTGGGTAAACACGTACACTGGCGACACACTTTATTCGAGCTCGGCTAGTCCCACGAATTCGGGTATACCCGGGTGTATTGAGGTTTGTGACTGTTTTCTGCCCGAGTGCATTGAGTTATTTTCCGGCAGGGATTGAAGCATTTTATTCCCACTGGCTGCAATACTGCACATATATATATACTGCATTACAATTCATGAATTTATGCCATCTGGTAGACACGCTAAGCATTGCAGCCTATTAAATCCTAATCATTATCATTTAACAGATCAGCCGCCCATCAGCCAGGCATGAACCCAGGCTGGGAAGGCAAACGCAACGGGGCTTGTCAGAGGTTAGGAGCGGCACATTCCAGGTATCTGCCAGGTACATACCGGGTATTTGCTCGAATAAAGTGTGTCGGTGCAGTAGGTCTTTAGCCTGTTTTTATACATTCCCAGAGAGGGGGCCTATCGAACTGCATGAGGCAGACTGTTCCAGAGAGTGGGAGCAGCGTGGCTGAAAGCTCGGAGCCCTAAGGGAAGTTTAGGAGATTCTGGGAACTGTTAGGAGTCCTTCACCTGCAGGTGGAAGTGAGCGAATGGGAGTGTAGGGAACTAGAAGCTCTTTTAGATAGCTGGGGCCCTGGTACTGTAGGGCTTTGAATGTCAACAAGCCAAACACAGCACTAAGACGACATAAACACAATCACATCCTGTTACTGGGACCTGAACCTTGTCCCAAACCTGATTGTAAAATAGTTCTGCGAGAAAGGCAGAGGGATTAAGGGGTTTGTGTCCCAAAGAGGAAGAATATCCCTGCAATCTCGTGCTCTGGGATAATATTTATTTATATATTGTACCTAACGGGCCCCGTGCACGCAGAACTCGAACCTCCTATCCCAGTAAGTAGAGTACAATATAATATTTGATCTTATGCATCAAAGCAAAAGTGCTGCAAACCTGGTGCAGAAATCTGTACCATATATATATCAAAGATAAAAAATCCAATTAAAAATAACATGAGCATTTTCTTTGACATAGCGGGAGATGTGTTTTTTCCCCAGGTTTGCACCACTCTAGCCTTGAGCACATGGACCACAAACATTGCGATTGCGAGAGGTAAGGGCAGACATGCTTAGAAGTCAAGGGCAGACTTCCCGAGAGAGTGGAGGACAAACATTCAGAGAAAGGAGAGGGTAGACGTCCCGGCGGGGGGGACATCCTGAGAGCAAGGAGGGCAGACGTCCTGAGAGTGGAGGGGCAGAAGTCCAGAGACGAGGGAGGGCAGATGTCAAAAAAGCGGGGAGGGCAGACTTACTGACAGCGGGGAGAGCAGATGTTGTGAGGGCACGGAGGGCAGATATTCTGAGAGTGGGAAGGGCAGAAGCCCTGAGAGTAGAGAGGGCAAAAGCCCTGAAAGGCAGGAAGGCAGACATCTTGAGAGTGGTAGGGCAGATGTTCTGAGGGTGAGGAGGGCCGAATTCCTGAGAGAGTGGAGGTCAGAAGCCCTGAGAGTGGGGAGGGCAGATATCTTGAGAGTGGGGAGGGCAGGCGCCCTTAGAGGCAAGAGGGCAGACATTCTGAGAGTCGGGAGGTCAGATGTCCTGAGAGTGAGGAGGGCAAACGCCCTGAGAGTGGTGAGGGCAGACACCCTGAGAGTGGTGAGGGCAGACACCCTGAGAGTGGTGAGGGCAGACGCCCTGAGAGTGGTGAGGGCAGACGCCCTGAGAGTGGTGAGGGCAGACGCCCTGAGAGTGGTGAGGGCAGACGCCCTGAGAGTGGTGAGGGCAGACGCCCTGAGAGTGGGGAGGGCAGACGCCCTGAGAGTGGGGAGGGCAGACGCCCTGAGAGTGGGGAGGGCTCAGGGTAGACTCCCAGAGAGCAGGGAGGTCAGAAACCCTGAGAGTGTGAGAGTGACTAAGGCTCAGGGCAGATGTTCTGAGGGTGGGGAGGGAAGACGTCCGGAGAGTGGGGAGGGGGGCACAGTGAATCCCTCCGGAGGTTCTTGCCCTTTGTTGGGGCTTGGAGTCAGTGGCGTCATTTGTTTTTGTGAGATGAGTTAGTGCTGCTTTGATCTGGTGAGTAATGCTTTTCAAAACATTTAATGTCAGGCTGATGAGTGGATATTGTGGCAGACAGGTAATTATGTGTTACTGTATTTTATAAGATCGGGTGAAGACTGAGCTTTATTTTCTCCCTGAATGATTCTGCATATTTCCAGTATTTACAGCAGATAACTTCCCAGCCTCCACGTTTTTAGCGACCGCAGAAAGAATCCCAAGTAGTTCTAAACCAGTGAGAAGATTCTGCACTCTGTCTATGTGCAGTATTAACGTGTGTTTAGACGCCATGTTCCGTTCTGTGGAACAGTTTCTCACATCGGACGCCGTGTGTTAGATTTACATCACTTCAGATGAGGAGACTGTTAGGGGAAAATAAAAGTCAGAAAGAATAGAGCAGAGAGACGCAGAATGTGATCCATTCTCATTATAATCTGTAACTCCCAAATTCCTCCTACTGCGTCATGTATCAAGGGCGACCAGCTGCAATACTGGAGCAAAGGCCACAGCGCCAGGTTTATCAAAACAAAGGCACATATGTATCAAGGGGAAGCTGGGGTAATTCTGGGGCCAAATTATCACTCCAGGTGGATCAAGAAAAAAATCTTATTTCAATTGCGTATATCCTAACCTTATTCACCAGCACTCACATCCTGGTCTTATTCACCAGCACTCACATCCCAACCTTATTCACCAGCACTCACATCCTGGTCTTATTCACCAGCACTCACATCCCAACCTTATTCACCAGCACTCACATCCCTGTCTTATTCACCAGCACTCACATTACAGCCTTATTCACCAGCACTCACATCCTAACCTTATTCACCAGCACTCACACCCCGGCCTTATTCACCAGCACTCACATCCCTGTCTTATTCACCAGCACTCACATTACAGCCTTATTCACCAGCACTCACATCCTAACCTTATTCACCAGCACTCACATCCCGGCCTTATTCACCAGCACTCACATCCCGACCTTATTCACCAGCACTCACACCCCGGCCTTATTCACCAGCACTCACATCCTAACCTTATTCACCAGCACTCACACCCCGGCCTTATTCACCAGCACTCACATCCTAACCTTATTCACCAGCACTCACATCCAGGCCTTATTCACCAGCACTCACACCCCGGCCTTATTCACCAGCACTCACATCCTAACCTTATTCACCAGCACTCACACCCCGGCCTTATTCACCAGCACTCACATCCCGACCTTATTCACCAGCACTCACATCCTGGTCTTATTCACCAGCACTCACATCCTGGTCTTATTCACCAGCACTCACATCCTGACCTTATTCACCAGCACTCACATCCTAACCTTATTCACCAGCACTCAAATCCTGACCTTATTCACCAGCACTCACATCCTAACCTTATTCACCAGCACTCACATCCCGACCTTATTCACCAGCACTCACATCCTGGTCTTATTCACCAGCACTCACATCCTGGTCTTATTCACCAACACTCACATCCTGGTCTTATTCACCAGCACTCACATCCCGGCCTTATTCACCAGCACTCACACCCCAGCCTTATTCACCAGCACTCACATTACAGCCTTATTCACCAGCACTCACATCCTGGTCTTATTCACCAGCACTAACATCCCGGCCTTATTCACCAGCACTCACATCCACGTCTTATTCACCAGCACTCACATTCACGTCTTATTCACCAGCACTAACATCTTGGCCTTATTCACCAGTACTCACATCCTAACCTTATTCACCAGCACTCACATCCCGACCTTATTCACCAGCACTCACATCCTGGTCTTATTCACCAGCACTCACATCCTGGTCTTATTCACCAACACTCACATCCTGGTCTTATTCACCAGCACTCACATCCCGGCCTTATTCACCAGCACTCACACCCCGGCCTTATTCACCAGCACTCACATTACAGCTTTATTAACCAGCACTCACATCCTGGTCTTATTCACCAGCACTAACATCTTGGCCTTATTCACCAGTACTCACATCCTAACCTTATTCATCAGCACTCACATCCTGACCTTATTCACCAGCACTCACATCCACGTCTTATTCACCAGCACTAACATATTGGCCTTATTCACCAGCACTCACATTGTAACCTTATTCACCAGCACTCACATCCTAACCTTATTCACCAGCACTCACATCCTAACCTTATTCACCAGCACTCATATCCTGGCCTTATTCACCAACACTCACATCCACGTCTTATTCACCAGCACTCATATCCTGGCATTATTCACCAGTACTTACATCCTGACCTTATTCACCAACACTCACATCCTGGTCTTATTTACCAGCACTCACATCCTGGCCTTATTCACCAGTACTCACATTACAGCCTTATTCACCAGCACTCACATCCACGTCTTATTCACCAGCACTCACATCCACATCTTATTCACCAGCACTCACATCTTGGCCTTATTCACCAGTACTCACATCCTAACCTTATTCACCAGCACTCATATCCTGGCCTTATTCACCAGTACTCACATCCTGGCCTTATTCACCAGCACTCATATCCTGGCCTTATTCACCAGCACTCATATCCTGGCCTTATTCACCAGTACTCACATCCTAACCTTATTCACCAACACTCACATCCTGGCCTTATTCACCAACACTCATACCAGCTTTATTCATCAGAACTCTGATCCTGGACTTATTCACCAGCACTCATACCTCGGCCATATTCACCAGCACTCACATCCCGGTCTTATTCACCAACACTCACAACCCGGGCTTATTCACCAACACTCACATCCCGACCTTATTCACCAACACTCACATCCCGACCTTATTCACCAACATTCACATCCCGACCTTATTCACCAACACTCACATGCTGGCCTTATTCACCAACACTCACATCCCGACCTTATTCACCAACACTCACATCCCGACCTTATTCACCAACACTCACATGCTGGCCTTATTCACCAGCACTTGAAGAAAGCAAGATCCAGGCACACGGACTTCTATATAGAAAATGTATTCAGCAATAGAACCAACGTTTCGACTGAGCCCTCACCTTGACAATGAGTGCGTGGCAGTCGAAACGTCGGTTCTATTGCTGAATACATTTTCTATACAGAAGTCCGAGTGCCAGGATCTTGCTTTCTTCATGAGATTCCTTTGGGATTTCTCAGGACAATCCCTTCCATTCGTGAGCACCGGCAGACGATATATTTGTTTTAATAGAGAAGAAACGTGTTCCAGACAGCCACTCTATCTGACTTATTCACCAGCACTCACATCCCAACCTTATTCACCAACACTCATATCCTGGCCTTATTCACCAGCACTTACATCCAAGCCCTATTCACCTACACTCAAATGCCGGCATTATTCCCTAGCACTCAAATCCTGACATTATTCACCAGTACTCACATCCCAGCCCTATTGGCTTACATTCTGGCATTCTTCATTGTTGTGGAGGGTGTGTTTGCTGCGCTGTGTCTTTGGTGGGGCTGTGTGTTTGAGGAAGCTGTATGTTTGGTAGGGCTGTGCTTGGTGGTGTTGTGTGTTTTGGCAGCTGTGTGTTTGAGGGGGCTGTGTGTTTGTAGGCCTGTGTGTTTGAGGGGGCTGTGTGTTTGTAGGCCTGTGTGTTTGAGGGGGCTGTGTGTTTGAGGGAGCTGTGTGTTTGTAGGCCTGTGTGTTTGTAGGCCTGTGTGTTTGTAGGCCTGTGTGTTTGAGGGGGCTGTGTGTTTGAGGGAGCTGTGTGTTTGTAGGCCTGTGTGTTTGAGGGGGCTGTGTGTTTGAGGGAGCTGTGTGTTTGTAGGCCTGTGTGTTTGTAGGCCTGTGTGTTTGTAGGCCTGTGTGTTTGAGGGGGCTGTGTGTTTGAGGGAGCTGTGTGTTTGTAGGCCTGTGTGTTTGATGGGGCTGTGTGTTTGTGGGCCTGTGTGTTTGAGGGGGCTGTGTGTTTGTAGGCTTGTGTGTTTGAGGGGGATGTGTGTTTGTAGGCCTGTGTGTTTGGTGGGGCTGTGTGTTTGGTGGGGCTGTGTGTTTGTAGGCCAGTGTGTTTGAAGGGGCTGTGTGTTTGAAGGGGCTGTGTGTTTCGTGAGGCTGTGTGTTTCGTGGGCCTGTGTGTTTTGGGAGCTGTGTGTTTGTAGGCCTGTGTGTTTGAGGGGGCTGTGTGTTTGTAGGCTTGTGTGTTTGAGGGGGATGTGTGTTTGTAGGCCTGTGTGTTTGGTGGGGCTGTGTGTTTGGTGGGGCTGTGTGTTTGTAGGCCAGTGTGTTTGAAGGGGCTGTGTGTTTGAAGGGGCTGTGTGTTTCGTGAGGCTGTGTGTTTCGCGGGCCTGTGTGTTTTGGGAGCTGTGTGTTTGTAGGCCTGTGTGTTTGAGGGGGGGGTGTGTTTGTAGGCCTGTGTGTTTGAGGGGGGTGTTTGGTGAGGCTGTGTGTTTTGGGTGAGGCTGTGTGTTTGGGGAGCTGTGTGTTTGAGGGGGCTGTATGTTCGAGGGGGCTGTGTGTTTGAGGGGGTGTGTTTGGTGGGGCTGTGTGTTTTGGGAGCTGTGTGTTTGAGGGTGCTGTGTGTTTGGTGGGGCTGTATGTTTTGGGAGCTGTGTGTTTGGTGGGGCTGTTTTGGGGGTACTGTGTGTTGTTTGCCTTTGTGTTTGAGCGTGCTGTGTGTGGTGGGCTGTGTGTTTGAGGAAGCTGTGTATTTTGGGAGCTGTGTGTTTGAGGGGGCTGTATGTTCGAGGGGGCTGTGTGTTTGAGGGGGTGTGTTTGGTGGGGCTGTGTGTTTTGGGAGCTGTGTGTTTGAGGGTGTTGTGTGTTTGGTGAGGCTGTATGTTTTGGGAGCTGTATGTTTGGTGGGGCTGTTGTGGGGGTACTGTGTGTTGTTTGCCTGTGTGTTTGAGGGTGCTGTGTGTGGTGGGCTGTGTGTTTGAGGAAGCTGTGTATTTCTGGGGCTGTGTACTTTGGGAGCTGTGTGTGTTTCCATGTTCGCTACCTCCTTTACACTTCTATCCCTCCATTACTCCTGCCCTCCCCTTCCCTTACCCCCAGAGCACAGATCTCTGAGCAGGTCCTCTCTTGTTTCCTAGCCTCACAAGCAGTAATTTATACCCTCTGCTGAGATCCTTCCTGTTAATGTGTATAAAGCCCCTTGTGGGAGAAGACCCCACAGCTCTAAGGCCAGGGGGCTGACAAACACCAGCGTCTTATTACATATCATTCCAGCTTCATGTCAAACCCCAGAGGCAGGAAGTTTTGAGAATGATCTGCGATATCAGAGGCGGGAACGTCCGTGTGCGCTCTGTGTGTGTTACGGGAGCCACAGTGCACCCATTGTGCTGGCTTCATTCCGACGTCTCACAGCACCAGACCTGTCATGCATTGGCACAGAATTTCAAGGTAAAACTCTCCTCTCCCAGTGCTCGGGGACTCTCAGGTCTGGATGATACCCATCCGCTTTGCTGAGTTGAGGATTTGAATTTTTTCCCTGCAGTTGCAATGCATTTTCTTTGTCATTGAGATGGCTTCTGGCAGAATTGTTATTTCCAGAAACATCCGACCTTCGTTTTGCGGGGAGCAGCTCAGGGACAGAAACTGGAGGACGATCTAAGATATGTATGTTGCTGGTGATGTTTCACCATCTTTTCCCAGGTGATACTCACAACACCAAACCTAGGGGCCCATGTCCCCAAAGCTCCATTAAGTCAGGGCTCATAACGGGCCGTTATCAAAATCATTAAACAAACTTTATTGTTCCTGAGGTTAACTCGAATCCACAAAGGTAAATATATGCAAAAAACGCCGCCATTAGCATAGGCATAATATCACGTTACGTTAGCACTGCCTTGCGTTAGCTTCAAATAACATGACGTCAAGCTTGCCTTACTCAGGTGGCGTTGCTCCAATCCAGACACTCAATAGGTGTTTAATTCAAGTTAAAAAGAGAAGACAGGAAAGGCAAAGAACCCTGTAACGATATGTTATTTACAGCGGTAGCAAGACCTACTGTTCCTGGTATCGGGGCAAAATTCCACCTGCGGGAAGACATGATTTACCCCGGGCTAGCAGCAGAAAGCCTACAAAATGATATGCCGCAGTTAAGTGGGTTTTTTTTAATTTTAATTCCAATTTCGGTGTCTGTCCGCCACATGGCACGGTGAATATCTTTGTTGATGGCCCGAGATGAAGCTATTGAATGGCACAAATTCCGCCAAACATGTGGAACATGTTTGCATAATGGGCACCGTTATCTGCCTGCGCGTGTCATCTACAAAGATGAGACTGAGTCCATGTGGGATGCAGAACTCCTCGTGTGTTTGTGTGAACACTGAGTACTGTGCCTTTTTTACGTCTCTTCTGCATGTTTACTCCAAGAAAACAAAAAACAGGTTTTGATTGCAAACAAAGACGTGTCGTTTTTAAAGGTTAAAGGCATCCACCAGCTCTTCACTTATTGAGTTTGGTCATAATGGAGCTTTAGGGGCTTTTTGACGTACTGTTTTGCTCTGTGCTTTTCACACATGGTAACAATGGCCATGCAAGTATTTTATTCGTTGACTGTAATCCAGATGGTTGTTGCCAGAGATGCAGAAGTAAAAAAAGGCTGACGGCACTCCAGTAGACTTGTGCATATAGACGAGTAGGTTTATTGAGGGATTCCTGTTTCGGCCCGGCTCTGGACTAGAGTGCCGTCCCCCTTTTTTGCCTCTGCATATGGTCCTCCCGTGTTGTGGATGGCTGCTCACCCGTGGCAGTCCCGATGGAGGTATTCCATTTCCCTATGTTACATGTTCCCAGAGATGGACATTGAAGTGGAACCAGTACACCAAAGGTGTCATACCGGAATGTTTGGGATTCCTTGAGGGTATCATGCCTGGGAAACCAGTTCAATGGTTGAGTCTTTTACTGAGGGTTGTGTCTTTTCATGTGTATTATTGTTTTCGGTGGATTTTGTGGATTTAAGGTGAGACACATTTTTGTGTAACCCCCCACAATTTGTAAATTGTGTCCTATTAATACAACTCTGCGGCATATACTTGCTGTGATAGTAACCAAAATGTCCAAAGCACACAAAGTGTGTATAATTACATTTGTGAATATATACAGTGTAAATACTCAATAATGGGCCATAAATTATAGCTGATAGTGCTAAATACAAGATAAGGTCCAATGGTTGGGCTAGACAAACACGTGGTAAATCACAGTGCAAAAACAATATAAATATTGGTGCCAAGAATATAAACTTCCGTTTGGGAATCAGAGAGTCTGCAGCTGTTCGTAAAAGACTGTCAGGGCATCACAATCTACATGGACAAAAAGAGACGAAAGAAAGCGCAAAACCTCTCATTGCGTAGTATTTTCTGAATATGCATTGGTTAAAAAGGTAAGATATGCACGTACACAAAATTTATAAAAATTTGCATTTCTAAAAACATTGATCCAGGTGTCAAGGTGTATTTTTCCCTCCCAATACCGGATGCCTGGAGATCGTGGTAGACTTCCTCTCAGATGGTACTGGCATCTGTCTCAGCCGCTCGGTGTCCCAGAGATGGAGATGTTCTCTATCCGAGAGGACTATTCCAACAGCCGACTTGCTGTCTGGTAGCGCGCAGCCGATGGTACTGGCATCCCCGGCCGCTCTCCACTGCAATGAGGGGTGCCATTTGCCCTGGTGGAGGAAATCCCCACCAGCAGATTGTCTCTCTGGCGCCGCGCTCACCGGATATGTCAGCGTCCTCAGCCGCTCAGTGCTACAGTAGCAAGATTGTTCACTTGAGCACAAGGGAACCACCACAGCTGATGCGTGCCTTGTGGCGCACACCTGGTGACGTTAGTATCCTCACCAAAACCTGCAAATGATACCAGGCAGCTACTCACAAATGTAATCTCAGTGAGCACAGTGTGGCTACAGTGATATGCAGTGTAGCAATCCAACAAAATTTCCAACACGTTTCGTGGCTGCCTGGCCACTTCATCAGGGGTGAAAGTTGGAAACTCCCTTCATGCTTTTTAAATCCCACCAAAGTCTCTGATTGGTTCTTAATCACACAATGCAATCATATAGAATTAAAAAGACAATGCCACATAATCAATCAATATTTATACATAAAACTTAAAAACACATATAGAGAACATTTCAAATATATAAATCAGCCGTGTACTGTATGTGATTATCAATATGACTGGATTCAACAGTGATACCCTTGTGATTCCCTTTAAAGGAAATACAGTATGTTTTAAGTCATAGTTTTCTTAATATTTAATATAAAATGTACATACTGTATACCTCCTTGTTTTAGCTGTCTCTAAATGGAGATTCCTACTTGCGAATATATATGTATTGTGAATAAACCGTGTTATCTCTATGTTTAATAAAAAGAAAGAAAAATAAATCTTTTTGGTACCTTTATACAGAACACGTGCCAGGCACCCCATGTGAGGCTGTAACTAGTGGTCACGGGATTAGTATATCTGAAAATCATACTTAAATGTAGCCTTACACTCATCCAGACCCTGTAAAAGACATACAGACGAAGAAGACATTATTTCACTTGCCACCCCTGTGATTTCATGACCCACACAATGCATCAGTGGGAGACGTGGCCACGCGCGAAGGAGCAAGCGGCACATATGCGCTCTTTCACCCACGGAGGTGTGCCAGCATGTGCAATAATGTCTGCAACACCTGGATTATAGGGTCTGGATATGAGTAATGCCAAGTTTTGCTATGATCTAACTAACCTCTGGTTAAATTCCTGCACTAAGGGCGCCTTGTGGCTATGCATTGTCTGTGTTTATCATTAGCACCAATGTCCCTCATAGTTTACGCAATGCCCTCTGGCCCCAAAACAGCACTTAACACTGTGTTATTGAGCTTTGATGATACCTGTTAGCACTCAACGATGCGTTAGCTTCAATTAGCCCATCGTTAAGTCAATAATGGATCTGGGCTCTACAGTGGAGTCCCATATATAATGAAGAGAGATAAAGGGAGATAAGGGGCCTCACTTAGTGATGATATAAGGCATGTTACAGATCATTCACTTGAACAGGGTTCAGCTTTGAGCTTAGCACTGTTTAGCAAATATGGCCCCTCCACCTGAAGCCTGGTACATTATTGTGAATTGAAAGCGATTCTCTAGAACGCTAGTAGCATGGCGCTTAGATCTAATTCGTCATGATTCTTAAAATAAGAAAATATTCAATACGTGAAAATAATAGTGTGCATCAAAATATTAGTGAACGGGACATAAGTGAAAAAATATTATGTCATTTAAATACAGACAAATCAGGTGTGCGACTTCAACCCAGAAGTGGATTGCTTTCTCAATCCTTGTATTTTCTCAGCTGTCCAAGTAGAAATGGGGAGTGCAGGTGTATGTGGAAACAAACATACATACAATAGTGCAATATGTCTGGTGATTTTAAGGTAGTTAATTCCTCCCGTATCCAATTAAATTTGTACTCACAAATTTCTATTTCTTTAAGTGTGCATAAAGGTAGCTTTATACTGCTGTGCCCAGCGTTTTCACAGGTGAAGGTAATCAGGGAACACAGGTTACCGGGTGGGACCTTGATGTAGTGAGATAAAAGATCGGAGATAGTGCAGACTGATAGACTTTATTCAAAATTATCATATGATAAAACACACTCACGTGGTGTCAGATCAAATAAGGCATTTTATAGATCGACGCCGGTGGCTGGAAACTGGAGCGATCTCCTTCTTCCAAAGCTCTGCTGGGCTCACGTCGCCCGTCTCCGTGCTTCCGGGATTGGATCCCCAGATGATCAACAGGAGGCAGGTCTGTCGGTTAGCAGGCAGCACTGTTTGTAGCGTCCCACTTGATGATTACACTCAACGCGTTTCAACTTTAACAAGTTTTCATCAGGGGACCAAACACTCCATCAAACTTTAAAACCACCTCGGACAATTATTGCCCAAATGTCTCCTTATCAAACAATGTATACATATATGTAGCACCCCTTTGGGACTGCTATATAATTTAATGTGTTCACTGTGTGGGGTCACTCAGGTTACGCCCCTCCCTATCATGTGATGCAGGATGTCTATGTGGAAGGGATTGCCATTCCCCAGTATGTCTTGTGACCTGTGATGTTACCATAGTGAGATAGAAGGTTTATTGGGTATAGCTTTACCAAACGTTCCAGAAAAGGGTTCTTCAGAGTTCAGACTCGGGCCTCACCGTGAGTCCTGTAAATAGATTTGCATGTATAGCTAAGTGTATTAAGAAGTGTCCTTTCACCGTTTGTTGTTTTCAGACGTGTTTGAAACATGCCCTTTGTGTAAGCACCAGTAGTAATGGTCCAAGATTGTTCACACTACTGAAAAGGAGGAAGCATGCTTTTAGTTAGGAGTTCTCAGCATAGTAATATAGTCACATAGGTATGGAAGAAGTATGCAGTACATAGTTTGCAAGTTGCTTAACCCACAGCCCGAAATGTATTCCATGAAAGGTCCATCTAATATGGGGCAATACTGACTCTATGCAAGAGACTGGCAATTTATCCGGTACTCTGGGTAACAAGCAAAGTACCTCCCCAGTGTATGAGTGAGAGCTACATAGGGGATAAAGCCCAGATAAGTCAAGTAGCTCCCTAATGTAGTAATGAGAGCTACAAAGGGGATGAAGTTCAGAGTATTATGTTTTGCAACGAGTTCCTGTCAAGTGAGATGTATGTCACCACAGTACCTGTGGAGCATTATAGACAGATGTCAAATAAAGCATTTTTTATGTTTTACATATGTTCCTGGTACCCATCCTTTTTCTATCTGCTTATCCATGTCCAGCCTGCACCTACCCAGCACTCTGAACAGGTATGAGAGACTGAGCACTGCCATGTACAGTATATAGTCAATCTGATGTAAACTCCTTTGAAGCCGGGTAAGGCGGGTTGCATATGTTTTCCCTCTTATTTGCCTGTACAAATATAAAAGAAATAAACAGATGCATAACAAACATGCAACATTCAGATCATATTCTTGTACCGTCCGCAAGAAGTGCTGATCAGCTGTCCTTTTCTAATTTGTTCCCCAAAGCCTAGGAATAATCCGGCCAGTCAGAGGCTGTTCCAAACTCTCAGATATGCTGTCAATCAGAACTCAGCAGGGGAGAGTCCCTGAGGGGTCAAGACCCCCACAAAGTGAGCTACCATTATCTCATAGGTGATGCAGCCTTCCCACGTGATGTGAATTATACTACATGATGCAGGATGGTGAATATGTTATCAGATCATTGGGAATCCAAGCCTTATATTCTTTCATCTCACTGTCTTCCTCCGTGTCTTTTCATGCTGTCTCCTCTCTGTCTCTTTTCTTTGGATCTCTCTGTTATTCTACCTCTTTCCCTCTGTCTCTCAATCAAACGTCTCTTTATTTCACGTTCTCTCTCTCCATCAGTTCTCTGTTACACCCCCCGCGTTCTCCCACCCCCCTATTTAATAATAGGAGAAGCCTGGTGATGCACCTTAAGGGGCTGTGACCCCCTTCACTTGATTTGATCTGCTTTCACCTGAGCATTAACCCCCTTTCCCCTTATTAAACAGGGGCTTTTCTTTCACATCATGTCCTTTCTCAATGTTCTAATTCTCTCTTTCTATTCCTAAATGTCTTCCCTTCCCTTCTTCATTTTTTTCAACCTCTCTTTTCTAGATGTGCCCCTTTTGTGTACTCTTTCTTTTCACCTCACCACTCTGCTCCCTCCACTTCTTCTCTCTCCCTCCACTTCTTCTCTCTCCCTCCACTCCTTCTCTCTATCTCCACACTTCTCTTTCCCTCCACTCTCTCCCTCTCCCTCCCTCTCTCTCTCCCTCCCTCTCTCTCTCTCCCTCCACTTCTTTTTCTCCATTCCTTCTCGCCATTCCTTCTACCCCCATTCCTCTTCTCCCTCCATTCCTTCTCTCTCTACTCCTCCCTTCCCCCTTTCTCTCTCCATCCCTTCTCTCTCCACTCCTCTCTCTACTCATTCTCTCTCCATTCCTTCTCTCTCCTTATCTCTTCTTCCAAAACTTCTCTCTCCTCCCCATTCCTTCTCTCCTTTTATTTTGTCTCTCTCCCTCCACTCCTTCTACCTCCCTCCTTTCTCTCTCTCCATCCACTCCCTCGCCCCCCTCCTTGCCTTTGCTCTCGCCATCCCTTCTTTCTCTCCCTCCATTCCTTCTCTCCCTCCTCCTCTCTGTCTCTGTCCTTCACCTCTCACATATGCAGTTTGTTCGGGATGCCGTTGAGATAAATGAACTTTACATGCAGACATAACTCGTCTTGAGCCAGGAACACTTAAAGTTTCTATAAACACAGTGTACTGATGTTTTCTTCATTTCAGAAATGTCATTTTCCCCTATTTTGCACGTTGTGTTTGAAATAATATTTCTGTTTTTCAGTTTCAAAGATTTACTAAGAAGGATGTAAGGATGGAAAGGTTTTCTGAAAAATGTGCAGAAAAGCAAAGTGAGGAAGGGCTGTTTATAAACTCCAATAAGAAACCCAGACAGAGACATAAAATGCTTGCAGCAGATCTAGAGATTCAGGCAGAGGTTCTCAACTCCAGTCCTCTAGGGCCACCAACAGGTCAGGTTTTCAGGCTATCCCCGCTTCAGCGTAGGTGGCTTAATCCGTGGCTCAATCACTGAGCCTCTGATTGAGCCACCTGTGCTGAAGCAGGGATATCCTGAAAATAGGGTTGTCAGGTGGGTTCTGCAAAAATGCTGGACACAATGGTGAAAGGTGCAACACGTTCACATGCACACCTCCCCGCTCCATGCTGTTTCCTCCTCTCCTTGGCCCCACCTCTGGGCTCCTGAGACCTCCTCCTGATTGGCTACATGACTCCGCTGCAGCAGCCAATAAGGATGGAGGAAGCTGCCCAGCCCCCTAGCAACAGCCCTGCTCAGGGTCATCCTGCGGCCTTCCGATACCGGTCAGGTCACTATGTCCAGAGAGTTAATACATGTCCAGTATTACCAGTATTACCTCTAATTTTTTTTACTGGACAGTGTGTCCAAATACAGGACAGTCGTGTCCAATACTGGACACCTGGCAAACCTACCGCTGAAAACCTGACCTGTTGGAGCCCTAGAGGACTGGAGTTGGGAACCCCTGGATTAAGGGGTTAACAGTGACACAGTGGGTTTGTGGGCCTAACATTAATAAAAAAAAATGTAAGTAAGGAGCACTCAAAAAAATCGAAAGAAAAGATCAAACCACTTACTGTATCTGTCCAGGGCATCAGTGGATAGACAACAAATATCTATCTGGTCTGAAGATGACGGAAGTAGGCAGGAAAAGTCACCATTTTTTTAACGTACTATTTTGATGAAATGCGTTGATCTCTTTTATACTTGGCGAGAGCAGTGGCTCCTTGGGCTCTCTACTAATATAGAGAGCAGAAGGGGACATGACCGAGGCATTCAGAGATGCCTCGAGAAATTAAAGTGGAGTAGTACATGCAAGGAACCGACTTCCAGCGGTGGAGAAAAGGCAAATCCCGTAAAGAAAATACGAAATGAATAGGGCAGGAGAAGGGAAACCTTAGGGGAAAAGACAGCAATCCAAAAGCTCGTATCTTATTTACAGCAGTAAAAGAGAACGCAATCCTCAAAGCAGGTTGTAGAGTAACCTAACTCCTAATGTTCCTTGTCTCTATTTATACCCTCTTTTTAGTTTCTACGTTTAAAATTCCCAGCCGTTAGAGAGCAGCATCAGGGGGAGAGGGATGGGGAGGATGGGGGAGCAGCAGAGGAGATGATGGGGAACTAAGACCACGATTATAGTCCGGGCTTCAGCACGTGCGCATGTGCTCATCGCATCGTGGGCGCCTTTTGCCCGCGCGATGTGTGATCTCGGCTGCAGGAGATTGGGGAGGCGTGGCAGACGCGTCACGAAGCTGGTTTGCTCTGATTGGCTGAGCAGCTCACGTGACGCTGACGTCACGCCGCCGCGCTTGAAAATACACATTTTTTGTCTTTTCAAAACGCGGTCCCGCCGTTGCACTCTCGTGCGTGCGGCCGTATAGGGATTAAGTAATTTGTGTTTGTCGCGCGCTAGCACAATCGCGCTGACTGTAAGCTCAGCCTAAGTGTGTGACCCAGAGTCATGGAGTGAGTGTGTTAGAAAGAAAATGAGAGAGTGAGTGGGAGTGTTAAAAAGAGAATGAGTGAGTGCTAGAAAAAGAAGAAGAGGATGGGCAGGAGTGTTAGAAAGAGAATGGGAGTCAGTGTGTTAAAAAGAGAATGAGAGAGTGAGTGAGAGGGTTAGAAAGAGAATGAGATTGTGAGTGTGTTAAAAAGAGAATGAGAGAGTGAGTGAGAGGGTTAGAAAGAGAATGAGATAGTGAGTGAGTGTTAAAAAGAGAATGAGATAGTGAGTGAGTGAGAGTGTTAAAAAGAGAATGAGATAGTGAGTGAGTGTTAAAAAGAGAATGAGATAGTGAGTGAGTGAGAGTGTTAAAAAGAGAATGAGAGAGTGAGTGAGAGGGTTAGAAAGAGAATGAGATAGTGAGTGAGTGTTAAAAAGAGAATGAGATAGTGAGTGAGTGAGAGTGTTAAAAAGAGAATGAGATAGTGAGTGAGTGAGAGTGATAAAAAGAGAATGAGATAGTGAGTGAGTGTTAAAAAGAGAATGAGATAGTGAGTGAGAGTGTTAAAAAGAGAATGAGATAGTGAGTGAGTGTTAAAAAGAGAATGAGATCGTGAGTGAGTGTTAAAAAGAGAATGAGATAGTGAGTGAGTGTTAAAAAGAGAATGAGATAGTGAGTGAGAGTGTTAAAAAGAGAATGAGATAGTGAGTGAGTGTTAAAAAGAGAATGAGATAGTGAGTGAGAGTGTTAAAAAGAGAATGTGATAGTGAGTGAGTGTTAAAAAGAGAATGAGATAGTGAGTGAGTGTTAAAAAGAGAATGAGATAGTGAGTGTTAGAAAGAGAATGTGATAGTGAGTGAGAGTGTTAAAAAGAGAATAAGATAGTGAGTGTTAGAAAGAGAATGAAAGGGTTAGTGAGTGTTAGAAAGAGTGAGTGGGAGTGTTACAAAGAGAATGTGTGAGTGAGAATAATAAGAATGAGTGGGAATGTTGAGGTTCTGTATTACACCGAGCTACAGTACATTTGGCTGGCTGCACACAGCACACTATCGTATACAGTTATACTGATGCAAGACAAGGAGCACAATTACATCTGATACACTGACACAGACAAAATGATGCAAATTGCATCTGTTTTTGAGGAAATGCTGCAGATTCCCAGGGTTGGAACTGGAAAAGAGATCTGGAGATAGAAGTTCAGAAGAGACAGAGAAGGAACCAGAGAGAAGGAACAAGAGAGACAGAGCAGACAAGCATAACTAAAGAACATACTGTAACAGATATATAAGGGCAGAAAGGAGACAGCCCTGAGCAGAGCTGAGATATAGAGAGGCAGAGCAATGCCGACATGGGACATTTGGTTGTGGCCATTTTACCGCGACCAATGTCCACCAGTGTTTGGCCGCAGAAGGATCCTTTGTCACAGCCGATCCGCCACTAAAACCTCTGCTTCCGGCCACCTCTAAGGAAAGTTTTACTACTGGTTAGGCCGTTAGGGGGTTAATTTAAGGGGTTTTAGCAGTTAGGGTAGGGTGTTAATTTAAGGGGTTTACCAGGTAGGAGGTTAGGGTTAGGGCTGAGGGTAGGGGGTTTTAGGGTAAGGGGTATTAGGGTAAGGGTTTTTAGGGTAAGGGTTTAGGGTAGAGCTTTTTAGGGTTGGGGGTTTTAGGGTGAGGGCTTAGGGTAGGAGGTTTAGGATAAGGGCTTAGGGTTGGAGGTTTTAGGGTTGGGGGTTTTAGGGTAAGGGCTCAGGGTAGGGGTTTTTAGGGTAAGGGGTTTTAGGGTAGGGTTTTTTTTAGGGTTGGGGGTTTTATGGTGAGGGTTTAAGGTAGGGGGTTTAGGGTTTGACTTAGGGTTGGAGGTTTTAGGGTTTGGTTTAGGATTGTGAGTTTTAGGGTAAGGGCTTAGGGTTGGGGGTTTTAGGGTGAGGGCTTAGAGTTGGGGGCTTTAGGGTGAGGGCTTAGGGTTGGGGGCTTGAGGGTGAGGGCTGAGGTTTTAGGGTGAGTTGGGGGCTTTAGGGTAAGGACTGGAGTTTTAGGGTATGGGCTTAGGGAAGGTGATTTTAGGATGAGTGCTTTTAGGGTGAGGGCAAAACATAGGGACTTCCCTTAGCGGTGAAGTAGCTGGCGATCATTTGATCGCGGTGGAAAGGCCGCGTCCAATTATCCTAGACCGGAGCAATGCAGAGGCTGGATAGCGAGAAGGACAACATTGTAATTAATATGGAATTTAAAAGGGAGCGAGTAGAGGAGGCGACACAGACCCCAAAAGTTTCGGTTCAGTGGTAATTATTGCACTTTGCTGCACACACATTACAGCATTTGCTATAACGGGCGTGCGGTGTCTGTACAATATGTCATAGCTGTGATGCCCAGGGTCACATGGTTAACACCTTTACATGCTCCTGAACACGATGCGGAAGGCGAGAGACGGGGCCGTGACAGCAGATTAACATCTTCTATTTTAAGAAGGCGACTCGGAGTCTTTGTGGGTCGGCCATGGATTCAGAAAGACAGCCAATCATCAGCACACTTAGCGCAGGCCCTTCATGCTCAACATCCCATGAAAGCACAAAGTATCCGATCACCAAACAGTCCACGTGGGCACAGGAACAATGAGCAGAGGAATGCCGGCCACGCTCGGCTGGCACTGCGAGGGGGGCGAGTGACAGGCGAGGGGGTAATTACAGGACGTCACCTAACACACCAACTGTGAGTGGGATCAAAGTGGGCATTTTATCAGCATGACTAACGGAGCTGAGGCTGGGCACAGACAGACATGGGAGGGGGATTCGGCTGAAGCCTTATCAGACAACGGGACACGCACTACAGGCAGAGGTCAACTTCTCCCACGGGATGTGAATGTCGGGAACTAAGAGGGTGTCAGCACAGAGTGCCAGAGCTGGGATACTGGGACAACACGCAAAGTCGCTGAGTATCACCCAGCACTAATCCTGTGTCAGATATACAGATTACTTATACATCCACCGAAATATACCTTCATTATCAGTGTGTCCTCTGCCCCCTACCACCCCAGGATCTGATCCTCCTCGATTCACCCAATGGGAGAGAGTAATATCTTCACCAAAACTCAGCATGTGACAGGACACATAGAGGGACTTGGGAGGCCACCTTTCTAGTTGTGTGACAATGACACGTGACAATGAGTTGTACCAGATTCTGCGGCCATCCCTTTTTTTTGTCCCTTTTTTTAGCATCAACAAAAATAATCAGCCACCAGTGAGGTGGAAGAGGAAAAGAACCTGATTAACTAGCAGGTTACTTATGCCCCAGACAAAAGCAGCTACAGCCTGTATTCTTAGTTACAACTTCTGTGGGTCCCCACCCGCCTTCTGTTTGTCATGATACACCGCTCTATTCAAATAAATGGAGGCAAAACCTTGCAGGGGATCTATGAGGCCGGCCATAGTGCGTGCGAGCGCGAACGCGCGGAAGCGCGCCAGAGCGGCAGATCTTTCAGCCAACAAAAGTTGTTGATTTGGTTGTGCAACGGCCCGGTGATGTGGGCGGTTCAGCCAATGAGGACGCACCGCTCACGTGACATCACGGCCCCGCTTCTGCCAGGCCCCCCCTATCGCGCATATCATCAAAATCCTATGAGCCACGGAACGCTCCAGCTACAGGCGCGCGCAACGCTATGCGCTCCATCGCCCTACTATATCCGATGCCTAACTGTTTGATTGGAAGAGGTCCTAAATATATTTATTATACAGATGTCATTGCAACCAGGGCTATGTTCCCACCGGTGAAATAGCGAGATACAGTAGCCTTGACCCCTCCAAATCAAAGGACGCTTTTCCGGCTTGAGAGGTGTATGTCCCACTACAGCGCTCAATGACGCCAGCTACATCTGTATTATATTTATGATGTAAACAGGTAGGGCTGAAGTGAGGAGGAGTGGAGTTGGTCTTGTGAGAGGAATGAATTAGCATTGCTATAGTATTCCTCTTCACAGCTCTGCATGTGTGAGGACATTCAATGGCAGTACAGAGGTTACAGGACACACTATGTGAGCAGGGGTATTACCAGACATTACGTAGTAGAATGAGTGGCATGTGATCTATAAATAAAGTATTTACTCCCCATGAGCTGTGACACCAACTCGCCTTCACTGGACTAACTGACACAGAGCCTCAACCCAGCAAGACCCAACTGACCCATTCAACACGGTTGAAGCAACCAACTTATTATGATTCAATTGAACCAACTCAAGATGACGCAAGAGGTGAGCCCACCATGTCATGAGAGATCAACTGAGCTTGACCAATCAAACTGACTACAGTGTATTCCAAGGGACCCACTCACCATAAAAAAAACTCACCATGAGTTTCGGTACAAACTCACTGTGATTTCAGGGTTCAATCTATCAGCAAATATGTACTAATAATGTTTTTCTAATATATTACCGACAGTGGATGCAGTACTGTACATAATGTTTTTGGTTATGTAGAACTCGTAGTTTTGGTTCCCCGATGCTCAGGGCGATAAAGAGCAGACTTACTAAGTGGTGCTACTTCATAAGAAACCTTTTGGACTCCTTATGACCCGTTCATTCAAATAGTGCTGGAAGGTGTATTATGGAATAGCACCGCTTAGTAAATATGGCACATTATTTTAAAAAAACTATGTGTATCGGAGAAGCATCAGTTACCCACAAAACTGGCTGAAGGTTGAAAGGGGAGAATTATACTTATCAATGAATCAGAAATGATACGACACCCTCTCGTGGAATCAGCTGGTGGAAATGATCCACTGGGTGAGAAGTGTAACCAATTCATCATAATTATTAGAATGAGTCTATGGCAACATTCTTACAACTCACGCACACAGATGTCGCAGACTTCATTGTTCCCCCGTATATCTCAACTTACCCCGGCTGCCTCAAAATATCCCACAGTCTGCATAGGATTCAATGGTAATGTTGTGCAGAACACACCACAGAAACAATGGAGACGGCTACGTCTGGTTCTCTTAAACTCGCTAATTGTGAGAGCTCTCTCATGGAATAGAATGCACATATATGACAATAATGCACATACACATACGTGAATATAATACAGATACACAAACATGAATATAATGCAGATACACATACATGAATAGAATGCAGATACGCATACATGAATAGAATGCAGATACACATACATGAATATAATACAGATACACAAACATGAATATAATGCAGATACACAAACATGAATAGAATGCAGATACACATACATGAATATAATGCAGATACACAAACATGAATATAATGCAGATACACATACATGAATATAATGCAGATACACAAACATGAATATAATACAGATACACATACATGAATAGAATGCAGATACACAAACATGAATATAATGCAGATACACATTCATGAATATAATGCAGATACACAAACATGAATATAATGCAGATACACATACATGAATATAATGCAGATACACATACATGAATAGAATGCAGATACACATTCATGAATATAATGCAGATACACAAACATGAATATAATGCAGATACACATACATGAATATAATGCAGATACACATACATGAATAGAATGCAGATACACATACATGAATATAATGCACATACACATACATGAATATAATACAGATACACATATATGAATATAATGCAGATACACAAACATGAATATAATGCAGATACACAAACATGAATATAATGCAGATACACATTCATGAATATAATACAGATACACCAACATGAATAGAATGCAGATACACATACATGAATAGAATGCACATACACATACATGAATATAAATCAGATACACATACATGAATAGAATGCAGATACACATACATGAATAGAATGCAGATACGCATACATGAATAGAATGCAGATACACATACATGAATAGAATGCAGATACGCATACATGAATAGAATGCAGATACGCATACATGAATAGAATGCAGATACGCATACATGAATAGAATGCAGATACGCATACATGAATAGAATGCAGATACGCATACATGAATAGAATGCAGATACGCATACATGACTAGAATGCAGATACGCATACATGAATAGAATGCCGATACGCATACATGAATAGAATGCAGATACGCATACATGAATAGAATGCCGATACGCATACATGAATAGAATGCAGATACGCATACATGAATAGAATGCAGATACGCATACATGAATAGAATGCAGATACGCATACATGAATAGAATGCAGATACGCATACATGAATAGAATGCAGATACGCATACATGAATAGAATGCAGATACGCATACATGAATAGAATGCAGATACGCATACATGAATAGAATGCAGATACGCATACATGAATAGAATGCAGATACGCATACATGAATAGAATGCAGATACGCATACATGAATAGAATGCAGATACGCATACATGAATAGAATGCAGATACGCATACATGAATAGAATGCAGATACGCATACATGAATAGAATGCACATACACATACATGAATAGAATGCAGATACACATACATGAATAGAATGCAGATACACATACATGAATAGAATGCAGATACACATACATGAATAGAATGCAGATACACATACATGAATAGAATGCAGATACACATACATGAATAGAATGCAGATACACATACATGAATAGAATGCAGATACACATACATGAATAGAATGCAGATACACATACATGAATAGAATGCAGATACACATACATGAATAGAATGCAGATACACATACATGAATAGAATGCAGATACACATACATGAATAGAATGCAGATACACATACATGAATAGAATGCAGATACACATACATGAATAGAATGCAGATACACATACATGAATAGAATGCAGATACACATACATGAATAGAATGCAGATACACATACATGAATAGAATGCAGATACACATACATGAATAGAATGCAGATACACATACATGAATAGAATGCAGATACACATACATGAATAGAATGCAGATACACATACATGAATAGAATTCCAAGGGAACTTCACTTTCTCAACTCCCATAACCTACTAGACCCTATAAAATTGGGAACTGAAACCACACTCACCAAAATAACTAATGACCTTCATATTGCCAAATCTCAAGGAAACTACTCCATTCTGATTCTTCTTGACGTTTCTCCTGCTTTAAATACGGTTGACCATCTTCTTCTCCTGCACATTCTTCACTCTTGGCATCCATGGCACTGCCATTAGTTCTCCCCCTAGCTCTATCACCGTTCATTCAGTGTATCTTATGCCAACTCCTCCTCCATCTCTATGGATTTATTTACTTATCAAAATGTTTTACCAGGAAGTAATACATTGAGAGTAACCGCTAATTTTCAAGTATCTCATGGGCACCGAGTTATAACAACACATGGTTACATTAAATGAACAGAGGTTATACAGTCAATTCCCAGACATCTCATGGATCTCTCTGTAGGTGTATCTGAAGGCTCGTTTTTAGGCCCCTGACTCTTCTCTCCACAAACCCTCTAGCTGGGTGAACTCATTAACTCCTTTTGAATTCCGCTATCATCTTTATGCTGATGACACACAACTATACTTATCTGCATCTGACCTTACACCTGCAGTCCAGTGCCTTTTAGTAGTCTCAGCCTTGATGGCCCTCTCCAACTTCAAACTTGATATGTCTAAGAAAGAGCTCCTCATACTCCCTCCCAAACCAGGCCCCATTGTTCCCTTCTTCATTACAGTCAGTAATTCCAAGCAGCCTCACAAGTACTTTGTCTAAGGGTATCATTCAACTCGTCTCTCTCTTTCTCCCATCATTTAATCTATTACTACATCTGACCATTTCTTCCTTCGCTACATTGCTAAGATACGCTCCTTCCTATGCTCCACTAGCACTAAAACACTAATGCATGCCTTTGTTCCCTCTCGTATTATTACTGTAACATTTTAATCTGGCCTCCCTGTCTTACACCCCTCTCCCTTACAATCCATTCAAATTTCTGTTCTTCTAGGCGCGGATCTGCTTCGGAAGTCTCTCTGCTGGCTTCCTATTCATTTCCATATCAACTGCAAAATTCTGATCCTTTCTTTTAAGGCTTTCCACTCCTCTACACCTGCATATTTCTCAACTGCGATCTCTCGTTACACCCCTACTCATCTCTTGCGCTCAACCCAAGGTTGTCTCATCATTGCCCCTTGTACATCTACAGTCCTCTCCTGTCTTAAATGTTGTTTTCCACTAATCTTTTCCTGCCTACTGTATGGAACAATTTCCCACTTAATATTCAGCACTCATTCTCATTCCATTTTTAAAGCCCAACTGAAAATTCCCCTCTTAAAAGAAGCCTCCCATTAAACTGTTTACGCCTTCACTGCAGCAGACTCCAGACTCATGTGACCTCTCTGACTAGCACTTCTAATACATGCACTTTTACACCTACAGTGTATATCAGTCTCCCGATATACCACTTTCTATTTTTATTTATAAAAATGTTTTACCAGGAAGTAATACATTGAGAGTTACCGCTCGTTTTCAAGTATGTCCTGGGCACAGAGTTATAACAATACATGGTTACATTAAAAGAACAGGGTTATTCAGTCAATTCACAGGCATTTCATGGACAGATAGAGTTGGAAAATTGGGTACAGGGGATAAAGGGCTGGTGAGTTTCAGATTGAAATAGAGAAGCTTTACCATCACCAAACATCAGCGAACGGCAGCAAAAGGTCCACACCCTTTAGCTGTGCTAAAGGCTGTCCGCCTTTGGGGCAATGCAGATGTACACTGGGGGTGGTTGAGATTCAATGCAGCTGTGAATACAAAGTTCTTTGTCTTTGGCTTAGATTGTAAGCATTTTGGGGCACGCTTGCCGACCACGCATGCACGATCAGCACTTGCAAGCTGCTCGTGTGCGTGTGCGATCGGTACTTGCCGACTGTTAAATGCGCGAACAGCGTCTGCCGGTCACTCATACATGATCAGAGCTTGCCGGTTGCGCAAGCCCACACGCAGTCGACAAGTGCCGATCACGCATGCGCAGTAGACAAGTGCTCATTGCACATGCATACGAGCAGCCGGCAAGTGCCGATCGCACATTCGCGGTCCGCAAGCACTCTTTACGCATGCGTCATCAGCACTCGCCAGGGGGATACAAAACCGGGACAGCACCTGAAAAATTTGGAACAGAGCCCTAAAAACCGAGACTGTCCCGGCTAAACGGGACATCTGGTCACCCTACTTATGTTCTTACTTACTTTCTGTTCTCATCCGCACTCTTTGTACTTTATTTTCCCTGTATTGTAATTTTGTAAAGTGCTGCATAGACTGTTGGTGCTGTACAGATACAAATTATACATACATACACACAAATACATACATACACACACATACATACATCAGAGTATAATGCAGATAAGTCAGGCACTTTTGATTGATATATAAATATATCATATATTATATCACTAGCTGAGAGACCCGGCGTTGCCCGGGATGTAAATGCGTAATAGGTAGTATTATTTATAAATCGTGGAACAATAGGTGACTGTTTGTTGTAAAGGTTGGATAATAATATTGAAAAGAAAGATGGAAGAAAATGTAATACGATGTTGTATAAAAATGGTTTATTGTAACCACACCACAGTACAATGTATATTTTGGTGCCATAAGTGATGTAAAAATCTGAGTCGTGTGTCCTGCTAGGGTGTGAGGCGGCGGGTGGCGCGTGGGTTGTGAGTGCTGTGTGCGAGTGGGGGTCCTGCTAGGGTGTGAGGCGGCGGGTGGTGCGTGGGTTGTGAGTGCTGTCTGTGAGTGGGGGTCCTGCTAGGGTGTGAGGCGGCGGGTGGCGCGTGGGTTGTGAGTGCTGTCTGTGAGTGGGGGTCCTGCAAGGGTGTGAGGCGGCGGCTGGCGCGTGGGTTGTGAGTGCTGTCTGTGAGTGGGGGTCCTGCTAGGGTGTGAGGCGGTGGGTCAGTGATGTCGGTGCGTAGGGGCGGGAGGCAGCAGGTGTGTGTGGCGGCAGGTATGTGTCGAGTGTGGCGGGTGTCTGTTGAGTGCGTGCAGCGGCTGTGAGGCGGTGGGTGAAAGGCAGAGGCGGCCGGAGTAAGGGGGTGGGGGGAGGCGGTGGGAAGGGGGGCTGGGAGGCGGTGGGAAGGGGGGGGGAGGGGGGAGGCGGTGGGAAGGGGGGGGGGCGGTGGGAAGGGGGGGAGGCGGTGGGAAGGTGGAGGGGAGGCGGTGGGAAGGGGGGGGAGGCGGTGGGAAGGTGGAGGGGAGGCGGTGGGAAGGGGGGGGAGGCGGTGGGAAGGTGGGAGGCGGTGGGAAGGGGGGGGGAGGCGGTGGGAAGGAGGGGAGGCGGTGGGAAGGGGAGGGGAGGCGGTGGGAAGGGGGGGGGAGGCGGTGGGAAGGGGGGGGGAGGCGGTGGGAAGGGGGGGGAGGCGGTGGGAAGGGGGGGGGAGGCGGGGAGGCGGTGGGAAGGGGGGGTGGAGGGGAGGTGAAGGGGGGGTGACGGTGGGGGGGGTGGAGGGGGGGGGTGGAGGGGAGGTGAAGGGGGAGTGGAAGGGAGGTGAAGGGGGGAGTGGAAGGGAGGTGAAGGGGGGGGTAGAAGGGAGGTGAAGGGGGGGGTGGAAGGGAGGTGGTGAAGGGGGGGTGGGTAAATGGGGAGGTGAAGGGGGGTGGAAGGGAGAAGTGGAGTGAGGGGAGGTGAAAGGGGGTGAGGGGAGGTGATGGGGGGTGAGGGGTGGGTGAGGGGAGGTGAAGGCCGCTCACTCACCCGTCCGGCAGGTCCCACGTGGATCTGAGGCGGGAGGCAGCGTGTTGTGGCCGCTCTCCCGCTGTGTCCCGGCCGCTCGCTCCCCCGCTGACTGTAGCGGCGCCGGGGGGGGGGGGGGTATCGGGGAGACACTGACACTGGAGGGGAGGGGGGTGGAGGGGAGGTGAAGGGGGGTGGAAGGGAGGTGAAGGCCGCTCACTCACCCATCCGGCAGGTCCCACGTGGATCTGAGGCGGGAGGCAGCGTGTTGTGGCCGCTCTCCCGCTGTGTCCCGGCCGCTCGCTCCCCCGCTGACTGTAGCGGCGCCGGGGGGGGGGGGGGGTATCGGGGAGACACTGACACTGGAGGGGAGGGGGGGTGGAGGGGAGGTGAAGGGGGGTGGAAGGGAGGTGAAGGCCGCTCACTCACCCATCCGGCAGGTCCCACGTGGATCTGAGGCGGGAGGCAGCGTGTTGTGGCCGCTCCCCCGCTGTGTCCCGGGCGCCGCCATCTTGGGCACTCGGCGCCGCGAGGCAGCCTGCCTGGCCACTGGCTGTTCCCCCGCCGGGGAGGGGGGGGCATGTATATGTGTGGGGGGGGGGGAGAGGTGGAAGATATAGAGGGGGGGGTCTCGCACGGCCGCTGACACTGGGTGGGGGGGGGGGCGCTGAAGGGCTAATAATAGTGTGTGTGTCCCGCTGACTGTAGCGGCGCCGGGGGAGGGGGGGGGTCGGGGTGAAAGCGCGGGAGACACGGGGAGAGGAGGAGGTGCGCGCGGGTGCTGCTAACACTGTGAGCCGTGTGTGTGTGTGTGTGTGTCCGTGTGTGTCCCTGTGTGTGTGTGTGTGTGTCCCTGTGTGTGTGTGTGTCCCTGTGTGTGTGTGTCCCTGTGTGTGTGTCCCTGTGTGTGTGTGTGTGTGTCCCTGTGTGTCCTTTGGCCCGTCACTCCGCCTCAGGCCAATGAGAGGTGTGCGGGGGCGGGCCAAGGGACCAATGAGATTTCCCCTAGGGACACCGGACATCCAGGCAGGCAGGCAGGCAGGCAGGCATGCAGGCAGGCAGGCAAACATACAGTGCTTTCACTAATATAGTATAAGATTATATACTCTGTAGGTTAGGAGCCACCAGTGACACAGTTCTGTATAGTAAATCCCTGATATTGAATGTTCCTTTTACTTCATGCTGCGTGTCATGTTGTGTGTCTGTGTTATGGTATGTAAGTGGAGAGGAAAATATGTGTAAACACATCAGCCTCAAATAGCGCCCCTCGGGAAATGTCACCCGCATCACACACTCTATTTGATGCATTGTAAAGAGATTACACACGTTCCCCCGACATTACTGCTGCGACCATGGACATGTAAAACCCGTGTTGTGGTGTGTCAGAGCATGGAACTGCAGGGGTTAATGCATACGCAGGGAAAGAGCCTGGCAGTGCAGGGGTTAATGCAGGAGTGGGGGGAAGAACCTGGAAGTGCAAGGGTTAATGCAGGACTGGGGGCAGAGCCTGGCAGTGCAGGGGTTAATTCAGAACCAGGGAAGAGCATAGCAGTGCAGGGATTAATTCTGGAGATGGGGAAAGAGCTGGTAAGTGCAGGGGTTAATTCAGGAGTGGCTGAAGAACCTGGCAGTGCAGGGGTTAATTCAAGACTAGGGGAAGATACTGGCATTGCAGGGGTTAATGCAGGACTGGGGAAGAGCCTGGAGTGATGGGGTTAATGCAGTAGCGGGGCAATAGCCCGGCAGTGCAAGGGTTAATGCAGGAGCGGGTAAAGAGCCTGGCAGACCATGAATTAATGCTTGACCGAGGGGGCAGCCTGGCAGTGCATTATGTTAATGCAGGAAGGGGGAAGAGCCTGGCAGTGCAAGGGTTAATGCAGGAGCGGGGAAAGAGCCTGGCAGTGAAGGGGTTAATGCAGGAGCGGGGAAAGAGTCTGGCAGTGTAGGGGTTAATGCAGGACCTGGGGAAGAGCCTGCCAGTGCAAGGGTTAATTCAGGAGCGGGGCAAGAGCCTGGCAGGGCAGGAGTTAATGCAGGACCGGGGGAAGAGCCTGGCAGTGCAGTGGTTAATGCAGGACTGGGGGAAGAGCCTGGTGGGGTATGGGGTTAATGCAGGAGCGGGAATAGAGTCTGGCAGTGCAGGGGTTAATGCAGGAGCGAGGAAAGAGCCTGGTAGTGCATGGGTTAATGCAGGAGATGGGCTAGAGCCTGGAAGTGCTGGGGTTAATGCAGGAGCAGGGAAAGAGCCTGGCTTTGCAGGGGTTAATGCAGGAGTGGGGGAAGAGCCTGGCAGTGCACGGGTTAATAGGGAACAAGGGGCGTGTCGGGCAGTGCAGGGGTTAATGCAGGACCAGGGGGAAGCCAGAATGTGCAGGGTTAATGCAGGACCAGGGGGAAGCCTGGATGTGCAGGGGTTAATGCAGGAGCGGGGGAAGAATCTGTCAGTGCCAGGGTTAATGCAGAACCTGGGGGCGCGTCTGGCAGTGTAGGAGTTAATGCAGGACCAGGGGAAGAGCCCAGCAGTGCGGGGATTAATGTATATGCCAGCATTGCAGGGGTTAATGCATTATGATGTTCCATGCCGGGTTCTGATCTGTGTGTGGTCAGAGGGAGTTTTATTAGAGAGGAAACACATGCAGAGCACTATGTATAACACAGAGGACCCTCTGACCCCACAGAGACACCCTCCCCAAGAGGTGCCCCTACAGCCAGTCCCAAAATAGACTGCAAAACAAAGAGCAACCCCCACCCCTCCCCCTCCCACAGCGTGCACCAGCCAAACAGAGACAGCTGCGAGACCAACATCTGCAGAGCAGAGCTGCCAGCAGCGTGTGTGTGGCCGCAGGTGGCAGTGGGAGGGAGGGCTTGGCACTGGAGTGAGGCAGAGGAATGGGCAAGACAGGAGGCACCGGGCAGATATCGGGGATTGGAGGGAGAGAGAGGCAGCGAATGTGGCACCGAGGGGTGCAGAGTGTAACTCCACTAGTTACAGCCTCACATGGGGTGCCTGGCACGTACTGTACTGAGCACCAAGCAATGCACTCAGTGAACTGCCCATGGGACACTCAGGTGCAGAGGGGCATCTCCACGTGTCACTGCATAGATCAGGCATGATCCGTGAATGTTGTCGTCATGTGTGTGCGTGTGCAGAACTCGGAGAAGAATTTAGCAACAGGTGATGGAAAGGTATATTGACAGGTTTGGACTTTAGCGAACGTAGAAAGGTGAGCAGAGTACTATAGAAGGAGGAGGAGGGGCAGATTGGGGTTTAAAATAGCTCTAGCAACCAGGCTGAGTATTTATAGCCTGGGGTCCAGCTGAAATGAATTAGCTTTATTCAAAGGGGAGTGAGAAAAACAGAACTGGAATTGCTCCCTGCAGAGATGAGCTGGAGCTCCTTCAAGGGACGGCCAATCTCACCGCAATCAGCCCGAAAAACCCCTTTCCAGTCAATGGTGTAATTGGCCGTCTCTGGTTATAGTGCATGACCCCCTAAGTGCACTTAGCAACAAGACCTTGTGCCCCATGTACACGCAGGATGTGTGACATATAACCACAAATCTAGAACCAATCTGGGGAATTCCCACTGATTTTGTTTGCAGTTTTCCATGTGATTTTGGATTTTTGTTGAATATTCTCCTATTGAAGCTGCAATCTGTGGAAGACACAACATGTCTACTATATTAGGGTATAATGGGTACAGTATACATTGTCTTAGTGTTTAGTGCACTATTTGTTTACTGTGTATATTGTATTATTGTATATGGCGTATACTTTACATATTGTGTATATTGTGTATAAAGAACAAGACGGATGCCGCAGAATAAGCGGGGGAGTAGAGGGGGGGGAAGAGGAGTCCTCGGATCTAGGGAGCCCCATCTCCCTTTGGGAGCACGCCAGCAGTAGGTCGGCTAGGAAAGGGGTTAGTTATGGAGAGGAAGAGGCGTAGTTAGAAGGATTGGGAAATGAAATGCCGCCCTTTCCTTACTCTTAACCACGATTTAAGGAGATTCCCCACCTGGCGCCCGGGATGGACCTGCAGGAGGAAGAGGGACAGCACCTCAGAACCTCCTGCAGCTGGAAGCAGTCAGGGGCGGCAACTGGGAAGAGTGCGGGGAAGGGGTAGGCAGTAGTGGCAGCAATGTTGTCATTGGGGGAGACATATGGGATATTGGGAACTGGGGCTACAAAGCTGCAAGTGTGGCTGAGCAGAATCGTTGGGAAGGCCAGAGCAAAGGGCTTGGAGTGGCTGAGAAGTCACTGGTGAGCAAGTGCTGGTCAGGGTTCAGAGGGGCTGGCGTTGTATAGTTATATAGTAGATGAGGTTGAAAAAAGACATGTCCATTGAGTTCGATCAATATTCAATTTAGATGACAGATACTCATTCTATATTTGTATTTTTCATTTATTGATCTAGGAGAAGGCAAACAATAAACCCCAGTGAAACATTATCCAATGATGTCTCATAAGGGGGAAATACATTTCTTTCTCCCTGAATCGACATCCTTCCCATGTTTACTTATTTGGTATATCGCTGTATACCTTTCCTTTCTAAAAAGATATTCAACTTTTTTTTTTTTAAAGATACCTACAGAATTGTATCTGCCATTAGTCTATATGGATAATAAACTCCACATTGTAACTGCCCTTCGTGTAAAGAGCCCTTTCCTTTGTTGATGGTGAAATCTCTTTTCCTCCAATTTAAGGGATGTCGTTTGTACTG
Organism: Ascaphus truei; assembly: GCF_040206685.1. NCBI lineage: Eukaryota > Metazoa > Chordata > Amphibia > Anura > Ascaphidae > Ascaphus > Ascaphus truei. Next base: position 282,083,630 of record NC_134487.1, read on the forward strand.
CCCTTGGGATGAATATATTTGTATATACCGGTACTGTAGTATTATATCCCCTCTTAGATGCCTTTTTTGTAATGTAAACAACTGCAATGTAGCTTGCCTTTCCTCATAAGTCAGATTTTCCATCTCCTTTATTAATTTAGTGGCTCTTTTCTGTACTTTTTCTATTTCTATAATGTATTTTCTATGGAGTGGTGCCCAAAAAGTGTACTCTACAGTATATCCAAGGTGTGGTCTTACTAATGATTTATACAGTGACATAATTATATTTACTTCCCTTCCATCCATAATGCATTTAATGCAAGATAAGATCTTATTTACCTTTGCAACTACTGCCTGACTATTGCTAAGCCTGCTGTCTTCAAGCACTCCTAAATCCTTCTCCATCAAGGAATGACCTAATTTTGCCCCATTTATTTTGCAGGGACAGTAGCCTGTGTTTTCTTGTTTCCCAAATGCATAACCTTATATTTATCAGTATTAAACCTCATCTGCCATTTACCTGCCCAAGTTTCCAATTTATCCAAGTCCTTCTGGAGAGAAATTATATCCTGCTCTGATTTTACTACCTTACACAATTTAGTGTCATGAGCAAAGACGGAGACTTTTATCTCTATGCCAACCACATAGTGGTTAATAAAACCAGTGGACCCAGTACTGAAACAGTGGACCCAGTACTGAAACTTGAGGTACTCCACTTACCCAACTCCACTTTAGCCCAACCTGAAAGGGGTCCATTTATGACAACCCTTCCGTTGACTTTCAACCAGCTTTCAATCCAGGTGCAAATATTTTTACCCAGACCAATTTCCTCTTGTGTGGCACCGTATCAAAAGCCTTTGCAAAATGCAACTGCATTAGCCTGGTCTAAATTCCTACTTACCTACGCAAAGAAATTGATAAGGTTAGTTTGGCACAACCTATCCTTCATAAATCCATGCTGACTGTTACTAATAATGTTTTTTGATTCCTGAATATTATCCAGCATTAAACCTTCAGCCAACGCTTTACAATGCAACCCTGGAGGATGTTTTTCGACACCGGAATGCGTTATCCAACGCTCACCGTCACTGATTAACATGGGACTCACTTTACAACGGCTTCGCTATCCAACGCTACTTCCAGAACGGATTCCGTTGGATAACCGAGGACTGCCTGTACTGGATTTCCCAAAACAAACTGTTTTGAACTCTGCCTGCCCTTCCGCCCGGGCTGTCTGACTACTCTGTTGCTCTATGCCTACCCTGCCCTTACCAACCTAGGCTTGCAAGCCTAGCATATATAGCAAGTTAACATGTCTACTACCAGTTTTAATGATACTAAGAAGAGGTGGACGTAGTTGTGGTGTTTGGGGTGGTGGATGTGGTCATGATGATGATAAAGTTAAATCAGTGAAAAGTGGGGCTATTACTCACAGTCACAGCAAGAACCCTAATCCCACTGCCAGCTGTTGCAGCCACACGTCAATCCCTTTATCAACTAAATTGGAATTGGCACGTGGCATTGCAGGCTGACCAGCCACCAATTTAACATCTACTGTAGGTTGTCGCTTGGCACTTTGGCAGTAGGGCTTGGCTTGTTGAATATTATTATCATTTATTTGTGAAGCGCCAACATATTCCGCAGCTCGGTACAATGGAGTACAGAGTTATGTATCGTACATAAATTACATATAAGTGAGGACAAACAAAGATGTAATGAGGGCTCTACTCATGAGATCTTACAATCTAGAGGGAATGAGGGACAATGTTGAAACAAGAAGGTGAAGTGGCTGCTCATTGTTAGATGGAGTGTATCTCAAGTTGGAATATGGCCCAAGAAAGTAGAAAAGAAGAAGAAAGAAAAAATATCGGAGTCTGCTCTGCTATCAATGCAGGATCCACCCCTTGTATGTATGTATGTATGTCTTTATTTATATAGCGTCATTAATGTACATAGCGCTTCACAGTAGTAATACACGTGACAATCATATAAATAACAAATAATACAAATAACAGGTCATGGGAATAAGTGCTTCAGACATAAAAGTAACATTTCGGAAGAGGAGTCCCTGCTCCGAGGAGCTTAAGTTTAATTGGTAGGTAGGGAGAACGTACAGAGACAGCAGGAGGGAATTCTGGTAAGTGCGTCTGCAGGGGGCCAAGCTTTATGTATCATGTGTCTAGTATTATCCACGGTGCTATTCGTATGCTTCTTTTAACAAGTGGGTCTTTAGGTGGGTCTTAAAGGTGGATAGAGAGGGTGCCAGTCGGGTATTGAGGGGAAGGGCATTCCAGAGGTATGGGGAAGTCAGTGAGAAAGGTTTAAGGTGGTAGAGGGCTTTAGATACAAAGGGGGTAGAGAGAAGACATCCTTGAGCCGAACGCAAGAGTCGGGATGGTGCATAGAATTGAGTGCGAGATGCGGGATTTGATAGTAAGCCAGGAGAGTGATTTCAGCAGGGGAGACGCAGAGACAGATTTATGAAAGAGTAGAGTGATTCTGGCAGCAACGTTTATGATAGATTGTAGGGGAGACAGGTGAGAAGCAGGAAGGCCGGACAGCAATAGGTTACAGTAATCGAGACAGGAGAGAATGAGGGCCTGAGTCACAGTTTTAGCAGTTGAGCAACAGAGGAAAGGGCGTATCTTTAAAATATTGCAAAGGAAAAAGTGACAGGTTTTAGATACATTTTGAATGTGAGAGGAGAATGTGAGAGAGGAGTCGAGTGTGACCCCTTGGCAGCGTGCTTGGGCTACTGGGTGAATGATAGTACTTCCAACAGTAATGTGGAAGGAGGTAGTATGGCCAGGTTTGGGAGGAAGTATGAGGAGCTCTGTTTTTGCCATCTTAAGTTTATGTCAGCGGAGGGCCATCCAGGATGATATCGCTGCGAGACATTCAGAAACTTTATACAGCAGGTGTAAGGTCGGGGGTAGAAAACTAAATTTGTGTGTCGTCAGCATAGAGGTGATATTTAAACCCAAGAGATGTGATTAGGTCACTAGAGAGAGTGTGTACAGAGAAAAGAGAAGAGGTCCCACGACAGAGCCCTGGGGTACCCCCACAGAATGATCGATAGAGGAGGAGGAGGTGTTAGCAGAAGAGACAATGAAAGTACGATGGGAGAGGGATGGGAGAGGTAGGAGGAGATCCAGGATAGAGCTTTGTTACGAATACCAAGAGTAAGGAGAATGTGAAGGAGAAGAGGATAGTCCACTGTGTCAAATGCTGCAGAGAGGTTGAGTAATATTAGCAGAGTGTAATGACCTCTGTCTTTGGCAGCATGGAGTTATTTTAGTGATGGCTGTTTCAGTCGAGGGAGCAGTGCGGAAGCCAGATTGTAGAGGGTCTAGGAGAGATTGAGTGTTGAGAAAGTGGAGCAAGTGAGAGAATACAAGATGTTCAAGGAGTTTTGAGGCAAAAGGCAGGAGGGAGACAGGTTGATAGTTAGAAAGACAGGTAGGGTCAAGCTTGCTGTTTTTGAGTAATGGTATAACTATTGCATGCTTGAAGGAGGAGGAAAGGTACAGAGTAGAGGGATGAGTAAAAAATGTGTGGGATTATAGTAGGAGCAAGAGGTTTTAGGAGATGGGAGGGAATGGGGTCAAGAGTGCAGGTGGTAAAGGGAGAAGAAGAGATCAGCAGTGAGATATCCTCCTCTGAGACAGTGGAAAAAGAGTCAAGGAAGGCAGGAAGAGAGTTAGGAAGCGGTGTAGGATGGAAGGAGGAAACACAGGGGTGTTCCGATGTATGGATTCCACCTTTTCATTAAAATAGTCAGAAAAGTCCTGAGGTGAGATGGAGGAAGGAGATGCAGCTGTGGGTGGTTTGAGCCAAGAGAGTCAAAGACAGAGAAGAGTTGGTGTGGGTTAGATTTGTGCGTGTTGATTAGTGAAGAAAAGTTTGTTTAGCTTGAGGGAGGGCAGAGTTGAAACATGATAGCATAAATTTGTAGTGAAGGAAGTCTGTGAGAGTGTGAGATTTCCTCTAGAGGCGTTCAGTGGAACTAGTGAAGGAATGCAGCATGCGCGAGTGGGAATTTAGCCAGGGTCTGGGGTTAGAAGGGTGAGGACGGCAGAGAGAAAGCTAGGCATGTAGATCAAGAGAGGAGGATAAGGCAGAGTTGTAGTTCCTGACCAGGTTGTCAGGGTCTGGAACAGAACTGAGAGAGGAGAGGGAGGAGCATAAAGTGGAATCAAAGACTGGTGGGTTAATAGAGTACAGGTTTCTGCAGAAACGAGGGGTTGATGGAGATAGAGAAGAGGAGAAGCGAGAAAGTAAATGAGATGAGGTGATGGTCAGAGAGAGGAAAGGGGAAATGGAGAAATCAGAGATAAAAAGGTTTTTAGTGAAAACCAGGTCTAGGTAGTGGCAAACCTTGTGGGTGCTGGCTGCTGTCCACTGTTGAATTCCAACAGAAGAGGTTAGAGAGAGAAAGCGTGCAGCCCAAGAGAGAGAGGGGTCATCAATGTGGCAGTTAAAGTCCTCAAGGAGACGAACAGGGGAGTCTGAGGAGAGAAAGAAAGAGAGCCAGGATTCAAAGTGAAAGAAAGGCAGAGGGGGAATGAGTAGAGTTAGGTGGGCGATAGATGACAGCCACGTGGACAGGGAGAGGAGAGAAGATCTTCATAGTGTGAGCCTCAGCGGAGGGAAAAGCAAGAGAGGGAGGAATAGGAAGGGTATGGTAACGGCAGAGAGAGGAGAAGGGGAGCCCCACGCCTCCACCCCTGCCATCAGGACACGGAGTGTAAAAAAAGGAAAAGAAAGGCCACCATAAGAGAGGGCAGCTTCCAGAGCAGTCAGACTGAGTGAGCCATGTCTCAGTTATAGCAAAGAGGAGCAAAGAGTGAGAGAAAAATAAGTCAATCTGATGCCATCAGATTGGAAGAAGCCAATCAGACCTACATCTATTTTCATAGCTTTTGATTTTTTAATTGTTTTTTTTATACTCCAATTTTTTTAGTTTTTCAAAAATTCAAAGGGGTACAGAAAATAAAATTGAGGGAAGGGGAGGGGTACAGAATGTTGAAGTCTGCGGAACAAGAATAGAACATGTATTTAGACAAACAGATTACAGTTCAAAATTATACATCATAATAAAATTACCTTTGATGAAATAAGACGATCTTTAGGATCCTCCAGTGAGCATCTGGATCTATTGTTGTTTAAGGCCTAGGCTGATAATTCACTAAATATATGAAGTTCAGTTTAGGGCTTTAATCTCAAGATCTCGATTTTTTTTTTCAATTTCCCTTGATTTATACCTACTAATATGTATATAATCGCATGAATACACACACATCTATCTATCTATCTATCTATATATATATATATATATATATATATATATATATATATATATATATATATATAAATTGCTTGGTTCAAATGGTTAGTATGATATTGGGGGTGGTCTCCCAATGTCCCTACAGAAGTCTGGCCATGGCTGTCAGATCTGGTTGTATTTATCGTAATTATGATTAACCAGGCTAGTGAGGTCACTCATCTGGCATGCAAACCATATTTGTCTTTAATCTGAGAAAGGGATGGCACTGTTTGTTTCATCCTCTGGGATGCGATCACACACTTGGCTGCCATGGCTATCTGTGCTATAAATTGATTCTCACTTCTGCTGAGCATTTCTGAGGGTCTATTTAATAGGAACAGCCAAGTGTCAAGAGCGCATGATTGGGAAGCCATCCTCTGGATCCATCTGTGTATTACAATCCATATCCGTTTAACTTTGGGACTTTCCCACCACACATGGAGGTAGGTTCCCTGGTCACCACCCAGTTTAGGGCAAAGTGGGGAAGTGCCAGGTGAAATCTTTGACATTCTGATGGGAATATAGTGCCAGGGAAATAAGACCTTGTAGGCATTCTCTCTTATCGTGGTGTAGTTTGAGCTTTTGGCCACCATTTCAAATATGCTCTCTCATTCCTCTGTCTAGCACAGATCCAAGATTCTGTTCCCATTGTTTGATAAATGTAGGGTTGCTATTTGTTTTTCCACTAGCAAATGTATCATAGAGGGACGAGATTAAACCTTTGGAATATCCTGTTTCCAGGCAGAGATTCTAAAAAATGGTTAAGGAGTCTCTTTATTTTAAAGAACCCTCTAAGCTGCATAAAATGAAATGCCTCTCCTATGCACTTTGTTTTGTCTGGGAGAGAATGTTTCTATTGGCTTCAGTCTATTCCTACTCCCAAGATCTCTCAGGCGTGTCACTCCAGTTGCCCGCCAGTGTTGGAAACCGGTTCTCGATAGTCCTGGGGTAAAGTCAGGGTTATTGTATATGAATGTCATTGGTTAATCAGAGTGTGTAGGGCCTTTTCTAAGGGCATGTATTTCCCAAAATTTCATGGAGTGCGTTATAGTGGGGAGTATGTCCGCCTCTTCTTTTCTTATTGATTGCGGTAACCATAAAATTGTTTGGGTGCTTACGGGACTTATTACGTCAGATCCCAGCTGCACCAAATGTCTACGGTCTGTGTCCGCATGCCAATTGACCAGGTGACTAGTTTGTGCCACTTCATAATAAGAAAGGAGGCACGGCTGTGGGAACCGTCCTGATGTAGTCGGTAAAACTGGTGATTTTTCTTTGAAGGCTAATGAAATTGTTGGTTACTAGAGGTATAGGAAGAGTCTGAAATAGGTATAACAGATGGGGGAGTACTGTACATTCATTTTGATGGACTGAATCCTGTCAACCCAGGATATCTTGAATTTTGACCAGTTGTTTAGGACTCTATTTATTGTTTGGATTATTTCTGGGTAGTTTGCCTCATATAAAGTCTCATAGGATTGTGTAATGCTTACCCCCAGGTATCTGATGTTGGTTGGTTTCCATTTATAGTCGACGTTGAGTGCAATAAGTTTGACAGTGTGAGGCGGGAGATTAATATGGAGCACCTCTGATTTATTATTATTTTACTTGAACCCTGAAAATTAGTTGAATGTGCCTAGTTCTTTGGTTAAGGAGGGTAGGGAAATCACGTTTCTGGATATGGTTAGGAGTATTTCATCTGCAGATAAGGATAGTTTGTATTTAGATTTTGACATGTTGATCCCCCTTATATCTGTATTAGCTCTAATTTTGGCCCACAATGGCTTCCCTGACAATGCAAACAAGAGGGGGTAGAGTGGACACCCCTGCCTTGTACCTCCCCTGATGTTGATTGTCTGATGTCGTTCCAAAACAAGGCACTGTAGTTGTTGGGGTTGTATATAGAGATAATATTGCTGTGAGAAATAGTCCGCTGATACCGAATGCCTCCAAGCTGGCTCTCATCTACTGTAGGTCCAGTCAATAAGTTGGTAGCCACAGACATCGAACAGGTTAATGTTATTTCTATCATAGCCTATGATAGAAATAGGATCGCAATGCGGAGAATGAACGCATTATTAATGGCTGCGTTAATTACCACATTGCGCTTTTGGTCGAATATCGCACCCGCTAAATTATTACCGCAGTTTGATGTATACCAACTTAAAATTGCAGTAATAACGCATGTCATTTTTATTTTTGCAGGTGCGATATTATCTCCACTAACGAAGTTTGCTGTATCCGGCCCATTGTAACACGTGTGAAGTTTTTGGCATGCTTGGGCAAAGATACTGTACAATCTGTACTCCAAATGCAATAAATAAAGAAATGAGTCCTACTGCACGGAAGCAGCAAGACTTACTGTTTTCAGTGCCGCACAAAACCAAGTGTAAATCCCCGGCATTTATTTGCAATCCGCGGCTCCCTTGCCGCTCCTGAGTATGATAGGTGAAGATATTCAGTGTGCCATCTACCAGACACACATACTGAATTGCAAAGACATAAATCACCCCACAAATAATTCTGCCGGTTGACCGAAGCCGAACCGTGGGCAAACTGCAGTGAACAAAGCGCTCACGTGGCTGTATCACACACCCCGCTGCGGTCATCTGGCTACATCTTTTATTTTTTTATTTTGGTCTCAAATTTATCTCTGTGAAAACCAGTGTAAATCACTGAACACTGACACATGGTCCAGTAGCACAGAGTGATGATGAGTGACTCTGAAGGAGTAATTCAGTAACAATAAGTAACTAAGATAACAGAGCCGGTTGGCTGACTGTCTGTCTGAAGTAAACGTAATAGTGCCCAGCTTTGCGGCTGCAGAATTAGCACTGACGGACACACACACACACACACACACACACACACACACACACACACACACACACACACACACACACACACACACACACACACACACACACACACACACACACACACACACTGTCAATGCACTGTCTTTTTGTGTCCAGTAAAGTCCACCCACCAGTGCCACCACCACCCTCATCATCATCATCCTTATCGCATTGCTAAAACTTGAAAATGGCACCATCAGAGAAAGGTGGGGAGGGGGAGAGAAAGGGCTGAGAGAGAAAGGATAGAAAGAGACGGAAAGGGGTGAGAGACATAAAATGGTTGAGACAGAAAAAGGGTGAGAGACAGAAAGGGGTGAGAGAGAAAGGGGTGTGAGGGAGAGAAAGGGATGTGTGAGAGAGAAAGGGTGTGAGAGAGGGCAAGGGTGTGAGAGAGGGCAAGGGTGAGAGAAAGGGGCGTGAGAGAGGGAAAGGGGTGTGACAGAGAGAAAGGGTATGAGAGAGAAAGGGTGTAAGATAGAGACGGTGTGAGAGAGAAAGGAGGAAGAGAAAGGGGGAGGAAGAGAGACAAAGGTGGGAGAGACAAAGGGGATAAATAGAGAAAAGGGGGGTGTAAGAGAGAAAAGGGGGTGAGAGAGGGAAAAGGGGATGAGAGAGAGAAAAGGGGATGAGAGAGAGAAAAGGGGGTGAGAGAGAAAAGGTGGGTGAGAGAAAAGGGGGATGAGAGAAAGCGGGCAAAAGAAAGGGAGTGAGAGAGAAAAGGGGGATGAGAGAAAAGGGGCAGTGAGAGAAGGGTCTGAGAGAAAAGGAGCTGAGAGATACAGTAAAGGAGCCAGGCAGAGTGAGGGAGAGGGGGTCTAACATTGGGCTGGGTGGTGCAGTTGGTGTAACTTGCTCCAGGTGCAGAAATATCTTGTTATGCCTCTGTCCTTGGGTAATGAATATAAAAGAAACAAGCCTAAACCAAAGTGGCTAAATAAACACGTAGGGGAGGAAATGGAAAGGAAGAGACAGGCATTTACAGTAGATTATTAAAGTCAGAAGGGACGGAGGCATCACATCAGAATGATAAGGAATGTAACAAAAGTTCCATAAGGGCAATCAGATCAGCAAAAGCTTTACATGAACGAAGGATTGCAATAAAAAGTAAGATCAACGCTAAAAAGTTTTCCGAGTACCTTAATAACAGAGAGATTAGAAAAGAGAATATAGGACCCTTTCAGTGTGAGATGGGCAGGCCAATTACTGGAGCTAAGGAAAAGGCGGAGGTAATAAATAAATTATTTGTCTCTGTATTTACCAAGGCGGAGTCAATTGCAAAAATATTGGAACAGGAGGAAGCCACATCCTTTATATTAATGAGCAATTGATTTACTGAGGAAGTACATTGGCGGCTTTATAAGATTAAGGTAAATAAAGCCTCTGGTCCCCATGGCATGCACCCAGGGCTACCGACAGATTTCCCGGGGCCGGACTAGTATTTCAACCGCCATCACCCACCCCCCTCCTGGGCGTCCCGCCTGTGACTTGCGAGCCCCCCCCCCCCATTTCACACATTCTCGTGAGCCCCCTCCTCTACTCCCCCCCCGTTTGCCCATGTATTTCTTTTCTCCCCGTTACATAATCCCCCCCACAATAATTACATCCCACAATGCCACACAATCCCCCCACAAAATACATACAGCACTACCCTCCCCCAAATACATACTTACAACACTAACCCCCCTACAGAGAAAAGTCTCCATCTTTGCTGATGACACTAAGGGCCTCATGCAGTAAGCAGCGATAAGCCACTTATCGCCAAAAAAGCCTACTGCTATTCAGTAAGCCCCGATAAGTCGGTGATAAGAGAGCTTTCGGCAAATTTGTTTGCCAAAAAAACGCCAAACGCGCAGTGTAAAGCCACTTGTCAAACTTGTGCTATTCTATAAGCCCCGGTTAGCTTATCGAGGCTAATCGCCGCTCTGGAATTTATATTTCCTCTCCAAATCGTCTCGCCAGGAAAAGTTGGCAAGAAGGTGGTGAGAAGCTGCCGATATGCGGCTTAGAAAATAAAATGCATTTTTCCTGCAACGGATTGATGCCGGGAGACTCCGGAGCGGATAGCCATTAATATCAGCACCGGAGACCCCCGGCATCAATCCGATGCAATAAAAATGGCTTTACAGGCAACTTCATTACCTTAGCGGCTAACCGCTAAGGCAATGAAGGGGTTAAGGTACAATAGCAGCTTTATTGGGGGCAGAGGGGGTGAGTGAAAGGGGTTCTTGCCCTTTCACTCACCCCCTCTGCTCCCAATAAACATTACAATATGTAATAATCACCAATACATAACCCACCCCCTGTAGCCCCACATAAAACCATTATTTATTTATTTTAACACAGGATTGATAACATAGGCCGGAGGGTGTCCCCGGGTGGTCCCCATGGGTGTCTAGGGATCATCGGGTGTCTGGGGGCCCTCGGGTGGTTCCCATGGGTGTTCGGGGGCCCCACATTTTATTATTGTAAAATAAATAAAGATGGCATACATTTCAATAATACACCTCTCCCCCCCCCCTCCAAACACATCATAAAGTACAGTAATGGGCAAAATAACTATTATCCAGATATGGATAATTGCTCATTTGTTATGAAGAAACAGGCACACGATCTTAATCATCAAGGAGGTTTAATATGCCACAAAGTTGGTCTTTGTGGCATATTAAACCTCCTTGATGATTAAGACCGTGTGCTTGTTTCTTCATTACACTGGATCATATTGGGACTTCAGGAGCTCCCCAGAACCAGCGCACCGGCAGCTAAGTACCCCACCTCTATTACCTATGTGACTGAGTGCGTGTCTCATCCTCTATCTGTAATAGCTCATTTGCCCATTATTAAATCAAACATTAGCCAGCCAGCATAAATAAAGTAAATAAAAACTGTTCTACTTACCCCTGCCACCATGAAGGGCATCCTCGTCAGCATACTGCAGGGCCATGTCCTCCGATGCCAGCAAGAAAACATACAAAAATACAATCTAATGGCCCCTAGCCCCTTAATCACCTTAGTGGTTCATAACCACTACAGTAATTAAGAGGTTAACCCACCATCCTCTACTACCCACCCAGGAGGCCTAACCACCCTCCCCAGGCAAACCCCCTCCACACATTGTTTGGGGGGGTACAGCGGTTGCAGAGGCCGCGTGCACTTCCCCAAGGCATATAAATTAAATGCCGGGGGATCGTGTGACGCCTCTGCAACATCAACTTACCTTGGCTCTGCTGGTGTTAGGACTCGCCTCCATGGCAACGCGGCGTTAAATGACACAGTGGGTCACGTGATGTCACGTGATGTCGCGAGCACCAGAAGAGGCAAGGTAGGGGGACGCTTCAGCAAAACTTTTCAGTCTTCTGAGCTAGTCTACAGGACGAACCAGTATAAACAGGCACTTAGTAGCAGGAAAATAACGTTTATATAGGCAGCCAGAGAGGATCTGAATTCAGAGTAAGAGGAACCACGAGGAGATCCCAAATCAAGGCCGGAGCAGCAGCATTTCCGGTGGACGTACAAGGGAACTACAGACTAACAGTGAAAGCTATTAGGACATGTCAGGAATGAACTTGACAGTAAGTTAGTAAAATCAGAGCAGGATGTAATTTCTCTTCAGAAGGACTTGGATAAACTGGAAACTTGGTCTGGTAAATGGCAGATGAGGTTTAATACAGATAAATGTAAGGTTATGCATTTGGGAAACAAGAATAAACAGGCTACTTACAAATTAAATGGGGCAACATTAGGTCAATCTTTGATGGATTAGGAGTGCTTGTAGGCACAGTTAGCAATAGTGCCCAATGTCATGCAGTAGCTGCAAAGGCAAATAAGATCTAATCTTGCATTAAACAGAGTATGGATGGAAGGCAAGAAAGCATATTTATGTCACTGTAAAAAAATTGTAGTAAGACCACACTTAAAATTTGGAGTACAGTTTTGGGCACCACTCCATAAAAAAGACATTATGGAACTAGTAAAAGTATAGTGAAGAGCCACCAAATTAATAAAGGGGATGGAAGGTCTGACATGAGGAGATAAAGAACGCTGTGAGGTTCGAAACGCGTTGGATGGGTCTCTTGTCACATTAAAGTGCCCTTTTAATCATTTTTCTTTTTGGGTCCTTCCTGCTCCGTTTTTGCTAGTGCGCTTTTTGTTCTCCATATTCCTGGTACTGCATATCTGTAGCTGCACAGCTTGCCTACCACTACCAGAATGTGAGTATTGCTGAATTTCAGGGGAACCTGCTGATGAGACTGAGGGTGAGTGGGCTTGTACCATCTACCACCTGTCTTCAGGAGGATAGTACCCATATTATGGCACATTAAGTACTATTTATACTTATTAGTACCCTTGTTTAGTGGTTTGGCTTATTTTACTTATTACACCTGCATTGGAGCGCTTTAGCCTATTTTTCTATACTGACATGAGGAGAGGCTAGCGAAATTAGATTTGTTCACATTAGAAAAGAGGAGTATAAAAGGGGATATGATAACTATATACAACTATATTTAGGGGCAATACTGTATATGCAGCTTTCAAAATAACTATTCGTCCAAAAGGCCGTACAAATGACACAGGGTCATCCCAAGGTTAGTGGAAAGGGGATTTCATGAGCAACAAAGGAAAGGGCAGTTAATGTGAAATGTATTACCCATGGAGACTGTGATGGCAGATACAAGAGATATCAAAAAAAGTTTGGACTTCTCTTTAGAAAGAAAAGGTATACAGGGAAATACCAAATAAGTAAACATGGGAAGGATGTTGAACCAGGGAGAAATCTGATTGCCATTATTGGAGTCGGGAAGGAATTTATTTTTCCCCACCTTATTAGACATCATTGGATAATTTTTCACTGGGGTTTTGTGTTTGCCTTCCTCTGTATTAATATCATGTAAATACAATTATAGGATAAGCATCTGTCATCTAAATCTAACATAGCTTAAATTTGATGGAAATATGTATTGTTTCAACCTCAAATTCTAGGTAACTGTGTATAATGTGTTTAGTGTGTAATGTAGCTTTTTGGCTACTGGCAGTCTTAAGTGTATAATTATGTATATTAAGATTGTCATAAAGTGAAATAGTGCCGTAAGGCAGTGTTGTAAACACACAAATAGGTAACCATAGTTACCATAAGACACAACAAAACGATGGAGCATATCATTACTACATATATGCAAAGTGCATAGTATCAAAACCATTATAATCACAATAGGTGAAAATTAAGCAACAGAACGTATTTAACAAATGCACCTATCTTATACTATATTAGTGAAAGCACTGTATGTTTGCCTGCCTGCCTGGATGTCCGGTGTCCCTAGCGGCAATCTCATTGGTCCCTTGGGCCGCCCGCCCCCGCACACCTCTCATTGGCCTCACACACTCACACCACCCCCTTGGCCCGCCCCCCACACCTCTCATTGTCCTGAGGCGGAGTGACGGGCCAAAGGAGAGACACACACACACACACACACACACACACACACACACACACACACAGTCTCACACACAGTCTCACACACACACACACACACACACACACACACACACACACACACGGTGTTACATACATTAGCAGCACATCTCCCGCTCTCTTCCCCACCGGTCCCGGAGGCTCCGCCTCTTCCTGTTTCCCGCGCTTTCACCCCCCCCCCCCCTCCACGTGGGAGCTGCCGGACGGGTGAGGGAGCTGCCGGACGGGTGAGGGAGCGGCCTTCACCTCCCCTCACTCACTTCCCCTCCACCCCCCCCCCCCGGCGCCGCTACAGTCAGCGGGGGAGCGGAGTGATCACCTCCCCTCACTCACTTCCCCTCCACCCCCCCCCCCCGGCGCCGCTACACTCAGCGGGGGAGCGGAGTGATCACCTCCCCTCACTCACTTCCCCTCCACCCCCCCCCGGCGCCGCTACACTCAGCGGGGGAGCGGAGTGATCACCTCCCCTCACTCACTTCCCCTCCACCCCCCCCCCCCCGGCGCCGCTACAGTCAGCGGGGGAGCGGAGTGATCACCTCCCCTCACTCACTTCCCCTCCACGGCGCCGCTACAGTCAGCGGGGGAGCGGAGTGATCACCTCCCCTCACTCACTTCCCATCCCCCCCCCCCCCCGGCGCCGCTACACTCAGCGGGGGAGCGGAGTGATCACCTCCCCTCACTCACTTCCCCTCCACCCCCCCCCCCCCCCGGCGCCGCTACACTCAGCGGGGCTGCCTCCCGCCTCAGATCCACGTGGGAGCTGCCGGACGGGTGAGTGAGCGGCCTTCACCTCCCCTCACCCACCCCTCACTACACTTCCCCTCCCTTCCACATCCCCTCCACCTGCCCTCACCCACCCCTCACTACACTTCCCCTCCCTTCCACATCCCCTCCACTTCACCCCCCCTTCCCCTCCACCCCCCCCCCCTTAACCTCCCCTCCACCCCACCTTCACCCCCCTTCACCCCCACCCCCACCCCCACCTTCACCTTCCCTTCACTCCCCCTTACAACCTCCCACCACCTCCCCCCTCTTCCCACCACCTCCCCCCCCTTTCCACCGCCCCCCCTTCCCACCTTCCCACCTCCCCCCCCTTCCCACCACCTCCCCCCCTTCCAACCACCTCCCCCCCCTTCCCACCACCTCCCCCCCTTCCCACCACCTCCCCCCCTTCCCACCTTCCCACCACCTCCCCCCTCCTCCCCTTCCCACCACCTCCCCCCTCTTCCCACCACCTCCCCCCTTCCCCTCCTCCATCTCCCCCTTCCCCTCCTCCATCTCCCCCCTTCCCCTCCTTCCCCTCCTCCACCTCCCCCCTTCCATTCCTCCACCTTCCCCTCCTCCACCTCCCCACTTCCCCTCCTCACCTCCCCCCTTACCCCTCCCCCCTTTCCTCATCCACCCCTCTTTCCCCCCTTCTCCCCTCTTTCCCCCCTTCCCCCCTCTTTCCACCCTTTCCCTCCTCCCCCACCTTTCCCCCCTTTTCCCCTCCCCCACCTTTACCCCCCTTTCCCCCTTCACCCCTCCCCCCCTTCACCCTTACCTCCCCCTTCCCCCCCCTTCCCACCACCTCCCCCCCTTCCCACCCCCTCCCCCCCCTTCCCACCACCTCCCCCCCCCTTCCCACCACCTCCCCCCCCTTCCCACCTCCTTCCCACCACCTCCCCCCCCTTCCCACCACCTCCCCCCCTTCCCACCTCCCCCCCCCTTCCCACCTTCCCACCACCTCCCCCCCCTTCCCACCTTCCCACCCCCTTCCCACCACCTCCCCCCCTTCCCACCTCCCCCCCTTCCCACCACCTCCCCCCTTCCCACCACCTCCCCCCTTCCCACCACCTTCCCCCCTGCCCACCACCTCCCCCCTCTTCCCACCACCTCCCCCCTCTTCCCACCACCTCCCCCCTTCCCCTCCTCCATCTCCCCCCTTCCCCTCCTCCATCTCCCCCGTTCCCCTCCTCCACCTCCCCCCTCCTCCACCTCCCCTCCTCCACCTCCCCCCTTCCCTTCCTCCACCTCCCCCCTTCCCCTCCTCCACCTCCCCCCTTCCCCTCCTCACCTCCCCCCTTCCCCTCCTCACCTCCCCCCTTACCCTCCTCCTCTCCTCCACCTCCCCCCTTTCCCCATCCCCCCTCCACCCCTCTTTCCCCCCTTCCCCCCTCTTTCCCCCCTTTCCCTCCTCCCCCACCTTTTCCCCTCCCCCACCTTTACCCCCTTCACCCCTCCCCCCCTTCACCCTTTCCCCCACCTCCCCCCTTCCCCCTTCCTCTCCTCCACCTCCCCCTTCCCTTCCTCCATTCACACCCCCTTCACCTCCTGTCACCACCCCCCCCTTCGCCTCCTGTCACCCCCCCCACCTCCCGTCACCCCCACCCCCTCCCTTCACCTCCCGGCAACCCCCTCCACCTCCCGTCACCCCCCCTTCACCTCTCCCCCTTCACCTCCCCTCACCCCTCCTTCACCTCCCCTCACCCCCCCTTCACCTCCCCTCCGCCCCCCCTTCACCTCCCCTCCGCCCCCCCTTCACCTCCCCTCACCATCCCCCACCACCCCCCCTCACCACCCATCCTCACCTCCCCTCCGACCTCCCCTCCGCCCCCCTTCACCTCCCCTCACCACCCCCCCACCACCCCTCCGACCTCACCTCCCCTCCTTCAACGCCTTTCGTCCGCCCTCCCGCCTCTGCCTTTCGCCCACCCGCACTTCTGCCTTTCACCCGCCCACCGCTCACATCCCCGCGCCACACACCCGCCGCACGCACTAAACAGACCTGCCACACTCGACACACACCCGCCGCCTCTCACCCACCCCACACACTCGACACACACCTGCCGCCTCCTGCCCCTACGCAACAATATCACTGACCAGCTGTCACCCGCACTCGCCACACACCCGCCGCCTCACACCCTAACAGGACCCCGACCCACAGCCAGCACTCACTACCCACGCGCCACCCGTACTGAACACCCACCCGCCGCCTCACACACGCTCACACCCTAGCAGGACACACGCCTCACATTTTCACATCACTTATGTCACCAAAATATACATTGTACTGTGGTGTGTTTACAATAAACCATTTTTAAACAACATCGTATTACATTTTCTTCCATCTTTCTTTTCAACATTATTATCCAACCTTTACAACAAATACTCACCTATTGTTCCACGATTTATAAATAATACTACCTATTACGCATTTACATCCCGGGCAACGCCGGGTCTCTCAGCTAGTCATATATATATATATATATACTCAAAATACATAATTGTCGTGACCTGGAGAGCATAAGTTTGTCTACAATGTTTTGCAGTTGGACTTTGAGATATGTTAGGCCATTATATTCTCCCTTAAATCTGGTATTGCAGCCAGGAGTGAAGATGCATTGTACTGATGGGAAATATTCTACTGACTTTGATACCATCTCTCAGCCCTCTATCATACACATATCTATGACACATACCATGAGTGCTATAACAAGGAATAAATGCTGCACACCACAATATAACAAAGACAGTTACCGGTGCTCCCATCAATGAACGATCGGCTGCATCCAATCCACGGCATACAAAAAGGAATGAAGATGGGGCACACAGATTTCCAAAATAAAGAGATTTATTAAAGCATACACAACGTTTCGACCCAATAGATCTTTGTCAAGTGCAAAAGTTCAAAAGTGTGTGTGTGTGTGTGTATTGGGGGAGGTTGAGTGTGAGAGGGGTGGGGGGTAGTGAGATGGGGGAAATACATTGGGTAGGGAGTGGACTAGAGGGGGGCGTTTGAGAAGGGGGGTATAAGAGAAAGAGGGGGGGCTGGCAAAGGACACAATACGGGGAGGGAGCGGTGGAAACTGGACTTCTGGGAAATCTGTTGCGGCCCTGAATGTGTATAGTGTATAATGTGTATAGTATATACTGTGTATAGTTTATGTGTATAATGTTAATTATATATAATGTATATAGTATGTATAATGTATCTTTTTGGGTACTGGATATTTCATTGTGTGTGTAGTGTATAATGTGTATAATGTTTATAATGTGTATAGTGTGTAGCCATGTCTGGGTATGGCTAGTATTCTACCCTGTCCTGACATATCAGTCCTGGTACCAGCAGGCAGTTGGGATCAATCCTGGGGTTTCCCCACCAAAGCAGTACCCTTGAGTGACAGGGGAGGAAGTGGGATCATGTCTGTGTTCTACCCAATCAGTGGTTCAGACATGGTATCCTCCCCCTGCTGTGCTTAAGGGGGTTGCATCCTACATTATAGTCAGTTGGTCTCTACCATTGAGAGAGACAAGGTGTCACACCCAGGCTGCTGTGCACTGACAGGCCCAGGTTCCCTTCCCTTCGGGGGAGTGAGTGATCACCCATACCTCTGGTCCTGCTAGAGGGCTGGGGAAGAGCTAGGACTCCTGCGGGGGCCCTTGACCCATAGTGCAGGTCCAGGGACCATCCGAAGTTTGAAACCAGAGCTGGACTGCATTGGGCAGAGCTGCCTATGACTGTGCTGTACAGATAATAAACCCATTCCAGTTTTATATACCTCCTGCCTGGTGTGTAATCTTTCTGGGGGGAGAGGAAACCGTTCTACTGTGGGAGATTACCTTCACAGATATGAAGCCTACAGTAGATGGAGGCGCTGAGTACCATGGAGTAAATGTTGGGTATGTACCCCAGAAGTCTGTTCTGCTGTCCCCACTGAACAGGAGGGAAATGCTGCACTCCTACAAAGAAACAAAATCAAATAAATACCGGTGCACCTGGTTCAGGAATCTCTGGGTGGTATTCCAATGTCTGACAGGAAGGGAAAAACCTGGGCACTGCGGATTTCTGCTTAGAAAAATTTATTGTAAGCCAATAATGCCTCAAGGGCCTTTCTCAAATGCAAAGTGGCATAATAGACAAACAACACTCAAAAGATTCTTAAATAGACCCCACCACATGTGTCCATGATTGCCCCATGTCATAAATTGATGAAAACACAAGAAGACAGGAAGGAGGAGTGATGACGAACAAAGGGGAGGTTCCCGTCGTCATGGACACACTGTGGAGTATATGAGGGATCATTAGCTCCGCCCTACGTCTGGAGGGACTGAAGGGAGCATGAACATCAGAGGAAGGGCAAAACGGAGCTCCCAGGAGGCGGAGTCACGTCGGAGAAGGGACGTGATGACGTCAGACGCACCGCAGGACCAGGAGATCGGATGACGCGCCATGATGACGTCACGGATATCGCGAGATTTGCTGAAGGGGATCTTCTAAACGAATGAGGAGAAAGAACTGCCCCCAGCATCACTGGAAGTGACGGACTATCTAAGATGGAGGACAATCACTAACAATCATGGACACATGTGGTGGGGTCTATTTAAGAATTTTTTGAGTGTTGTTTGTCTATTATGCCCCTTTGCATTTGAGAAAGGCCCTTGAGGCCGAAACGTCATACATTATTGGCTTACAATACATTTTTCTAAGCAGATATCCACAGAGCCCAGGTTTTTTCCTTCCTGCTGTCCCCACTACCATCGGCGGACACCTCAGCCTCTTGTGAACCTACAGGTAATGTATAATGTGTATGTAACCCTTTTAGGGTACCCCCCCCAAGTGATATGTGGGGTACTCTCCTTTCTGGTTACTCTCATAGGGTTGTGCTGTAACCTGCTGGTAACAGGAGGGCTGAGGGCTCCACGGTGGTGTGGGGAGAGCCAGGACAAGGAACAGGAGGGACAGATTACATTGATGTCTTCCTTTGGTGCAGCGCTTCCAGCCAGCGAGGATCCCCTTTGGATCTTCAGGGATAGACCCCAACTGACACTCATTCATCCAGAGACAGGAACACACACACACACACACACAGCAATGTCTTTTCTGTATTTATTTAGCAGTCAGCTCCAGGACAGAGAATAGACAGTTCACATGGTTCTTATCATCATCATCTGCTTCTTTCTCTACCTCCTCTAAATCAGAGCCCTGATTTAGGCAGCATGATTCCCTTCCCTCCCAGCCCTGACTGGGAGGGAGAGACAGTTCTTCATCTAACTGACTTCTCTCAACTGACTAACTACTCACTGAACTAACTGATAATTTTGGAGGATGTCCCAATTTGAATATCTTTGGGGAGTGTCTCTAACTCTGACTCATAGCAAGCCAGAGCCGGATACAGATTGGCCCACACACATCAGGGGGCGTTCCAACCAATATCCACCCCTTAGATTGACATCCTCAGAGTTTCTAGGCCTGCCCTTGAATACTGATACATTATTCAAGGCTGGAATACACACACACAGGCCTAATAAAGGAATGAACCTTTCCACTGCTTGCACTAACAGGACTGACAGAAGAAAGGCCCAGGAAAAGAAGTAACTGCCGGGAGGCTATGTTACATGTATTTGTGTATAATGTGTATTTATCAAAGAAGAAAGGTCCTGGATAGGGTTGCCAGGTGTCCGGTTTTCACCCGGACAGGCCGGTAATTCCGATGTCTGTCCGATATAAAATTGGAGGCAATATGTCCGGTATTACCATTATAACTTGCGAGGGTAGCGGAAGGCAGGCAGTGGAGTGCGCGAGGGCGGAAGCACGAGTGCAGCTGGAAGGCAGCCTGTGCTAAGACTCAAGCGGATGGTGGCTGGGCACAGTCAGGACTGTGTCCTGACTGGAGGAGAGAACAGCCAATCGGAGGACAGCGGGGGCGGAGCCCACACCTAGTGCCCCAGAGACAGGTCCAGTGATGTCTGCGTCCTGCTAGGAAATAAGGTAAGGACACAATATATGGATGATGTTGGGGGGCCAGGATGAGATGATGACGGGGGGGGGGATAAGATGATGGGGGGGGTAATATGGTGATGGGAGCCAGCCTGGGGGAGATATGATGATGGTGGGGGGGCCGGGAGATGATGATGGGGGGGGATAAGATGATGATGGGGGCCAGCCTGGGGGAGATATGATGATGGGGGGCCAGGATAAGATGATGAATAGGGGCCAGGATGAGATGATGATGAGGGGGGATAAGATGGTGATGGGGGCCAGCCTGGAGAGATGAGATCATGATGATGGGGGCCGAGATGATGATGGGGAGGTGGGAGTATATTTTATATGTATTGGGGAGGTGGGGGTATTTTTTAAATGTATGGGGGAGATGGGGATATTTTTTAAATGTATTGGGGAGGTGGGGGTATTTTTTAAATGTATTCGGGGGCATGGGGGTATATTTATATGTATTTGCGGGCGTGGGGGTATTTTTATATATGTATTCGGGGGGGCGTGGGGGTATTTTTTATATGTATTCGGGGGCGTGGGGGTATTTTTTATATGTATTCGTGGGGCATGGGGGTATATTTATATGTATTTAGGGGCGTGGGCGTATTTTTATATGTATTCGGGGCCTGAGGGTATTTTTTTATATGTATTCGGGGGGGCGTGGGGATATTTTTTATATGTATTTGTGGGGCGTGGGGGTATATTTATATGTATTTGGGGGCGTGGGCGTATTTTTATATGTATTCGGGGCGTGGGGGTATTTTTTATATGTATTCGGGGGGGCGTGGGGATATTTTTTATATGTATTCGTGGGGCGTGGGGGTATATTTATATGTATTTGGGGGCGTGGGGGTATTTTTATATGTATTCGTGGGGCGTGGGGGTATATTTATATGTATTTGGGGGCGTGGGCGTATTTTTATATGTATTCGGGGCCTGAGGGTATTTTTTTATATGTATTCGGGGGGGCGTGGGGATATTTTTTATATGTATTCGGGGGGCCTGAGGGTATTTTTTTATATGTATTCGGGGGCGTGGGGGTATTTTTTATATGTATTCGGGGGTGTGGGGGTATTTTTTATATGTATTCGGGGGCGTGGGGGTCCAGTATTGTGTCCACTATTTTTGGACAAGCCACCTGGCACACCTAATCCTGGATACAATGGGGGTTTTTTTGCTTTGATAAATGCAGTGCATTTCTTTTTTGGTTCCAGTTTAGCAGCCGGGAGTTATTATTTATTACCTTTTCATTTTTGAGGCCTATATACTAAGATCATATTTGAACTTTTTTTTTTTTTTTTTAGTTTGAGTAGTTTATGCATTCATAAAAAGTGTGTCGTGGATTTGGGTGGCGGCGGCGGCGGCGGCGGCGAGCTCATCTATCTGCACCATTATTAAAGAAAATAGGTACTGGTATAAACTTATGATGAGATGGTATTTAACACCAGATAGGTTAGCACAAATCTATAAAGGAGCGAGCGCTCTGTGCTGGAGAAATGGTGACGTGACCTCGTTGCCATGGAGACGGACGTGCGACGTCACTCTGCACGACACCGCGGCGTCATTTGACACCGCGTTGCCATGGCGACGCGTCACAGCAACTCTTCTGAATCCCAGTGCGTCGCAGAGGCCTCACGCGATCCCCCGGCATGTAATTGAAATGCCTTGGGGGAGAGCGCGGGGCCTCTGCAACCGCCCACACCCCCCCAGAAAATCCAGCGCCCCCCCCCCCCGTTGCGCTCCGCTGCACTTAGGTGTTCGATGTAATTGTACCAATGGACCCCGGTAGTATTGGTTTTGGGGAAACCGGTGCCCAATGTGCCGTTTGCTAGAAATAAATCAATTGCCCACCTCCTGACTGCAGCTAGATGTACAATAGCACTGCAATGGAAGCAAACTAATATACATCATTTCAGGGTTTTCAAGAAAAGGTGCAACGTGTTTTAGAAATGGAAAAATTGGCGGCATTTATGAATAATACTACGGAGAGATTCGGAAAAAATCTGGAATCCCTGGTTAAATGCTTTCCCAGAAGATATAGCATCGTTACGAGATTTACATGTGTAAACTATCTGAGAGATACTAAAAATTATAATTAAACATTTGTGTGAGCTACGGTTAAAGTGTTTGAAAGTTATAAACTAAAATACACCAAAAACAAAAGAATCAGGAGACGTACTGTAGTGTCAATGATTATTCTAACACAAACCTGGGGCAATCTCCAAAATGACCCATGTACATGCTGGGTACATGCTGTGTACATGCTGCAACATTTCACACATTTCTGCAGACAGACTAATGGCCCATCGGATTAACAGCGGGGGTCCATGGCAGTCCCATTCAAACTGAATGGGACTGCCAGGAACCACTGCTGTGTTAATCCGATGAGCCATTAGCCTCTGCAGAAATGTCACTGAAATGTACCCAGCATGTAAACTGGCTGGTTTAAGGCAAGTTTTAGAATACTTGTTGGCTTGTCTGTATTATGGTTAATACCACAGGTACCCCTTGCCCATCCTCCTCCCCTTCCCCACTCCCACCATATATTCCTGTTTTAAAAAATATATATATTGTAAGTGTTGTTAATATTATCTGTTAAGTATATTATCGTTGTTGTTGTTTTAGTTGTTTTGATTATGTTGGGTGTGGTTTTGTAACTTGCCCCCCCCCCCTCCCCCTTCTTTTTTCTGTACCCACTCCCTATTTCTATGTTATTCAAAAACAAATAAAAACTGTCTGGAAAAAAAACCCAAAAATGTGTGTCGTGTGTATGTAGGCTTCATACGTAAATATGACACATAATCATTGAAATTCATTTTGACACATTACGTTGATTACCTGATGGATACAATTTAAATTAACAGGATTATTGGTCTTATTTAAAACTAGTATTAATAAATAAATATATATTTATATGTTGTTTTAGTACAATATAATTTATAATAGCCGTAATGTAAAAATAAAACACTTTGTTCAGCTATAACATTAATATTAAACATCCATATGTAACATGTAACAACTTAATTCTGCGCTAACAGTATAAACAGACTTTTTAGAGTTTGCACCCTCCTCTCCTTGGCCCCACCCCCAGGCACCTAACACCTCCTCTTGATTGGCTGCATTACCCAGCAGCAGCCAATCAGGATGAAGGAAGCTGCCCAGCCCCCCTGGCAACAGCCTTGGAAATCCTGTGGCCCCCTACCCCCGAGCAGGTAACGTGCCCAGTATTACCTCTTATTGTTTTTTTGCTGGACAGTGTTCAAATGCAGGACAGTCCGGTTCAATACTGGACACCTGGCAACCCTATCTGTACGCCCAGATCCAACCGTTTCGGAGAAAAAATGAAAGACATGAGAAAAAACGCGGATGGCGCAGAATGAGAAATGTTAGGTTAGCGTAGGACGTGTCAGCGCAATTTAAAATGCGTTTTCCCTGCGCCAATTTTTCACCCCAAAAATATTTGCGACACAGTTCGTAGGTCTCTTTAAGTCCCAGAAACCAGTACATTCCAGTGTTAATAGCATCAAGTGCTGGTTAATTGCATCATAAAAGTAAAAACGCGTGGAGAAAAGCGCCCAAATATTTTCCAAACCAGTTCTCGATTTGTGACTGAGTTGTAATTTACGACTTTGTGCTCACTCAGACTTTCCGAACATAAGTCAGCGCTGTCACAATTCCAAAAAAAGGTCAGGAACATTTTTCTCTGGAGGAATTGTGCTCGCAGTGTGTACCGGGGCTGAGGCAGAGGGAGTCGGTGTCGCTGCCTGCAAGTTGGGACACAACGTTAATGAACGAGAAGGAGAAAAACAACTTGGATTCTCCATAACCTTCGCACGCCTGCAAAGTGGCATCTGGCAGAAATCTTTCCTGGGGGTGAAACATGTGGCTGCGGCCGGGGAGATGTATGTGACATAATACAGGAATCCAGGCTTCACTGCACGTAGGGGAGAAGGGGGCAGTGAGTTAGTGACACGGCCGAGGCTCTAAGTGAGAAGCAAAGACATGAGGCACAGCACAAAGTGTAAACACTGCTCACTACATAGAATTGCAACCTATTGGGTCGTCAATAAACCCTCAGAGAGGCGCCGAGCCCTCACACGTCATATCTAAACTTATTCCAGAAACCTAGTGAAATAATACTGCGGATCCTAGAATTTGCAGATTCCTGGTGAATTGTACCCATTTCTGCCAACGTGACATGGTTTTTCAGTGATGAACGACATTGCCTTTCAGCGTGTCTCACATGTAACAATTCCCTTGCTCGCTCTCCACGTCTGATGCATGTTTATTACTCATGTCATGTTTATACAAGTTCAGAACTAGCAGCTTTTATTGACACATAAAAGGAAGGCAAATGACTACAAAAGATGACGAACTTGATACATTACAATGTCTTTGTCCTCATTATCTCTCGTCTCTTCTCGAGAGCTGTCTGCTCAAGGCTATCTAGCCACATAGGGGTTAACTGCACAATGGGAGTGTGGTTTGTATAAATGAATTAAACATTGTACTTTTAGAGGAGCATTTAAAGCAGCAGTTCAAGCAGTATCCTACTTGTGTTTTTTTTTTAATTAATCTGCTCTGTACTATGAGAAAATACTTTAAAAGCATTTAAAAAATAAATAAAAAAAAGAATGTTTTACAGATATTTAATGTTTCTAATGTTAGGAAGCATTGCCAAAGTGACAGCCCCCTCCCCTTCTGATAGGCTCTGGCTCTTGAGCCCCGCCCTCTCTCTAGCCGTGCACCAATTGTATTTAGTAACTGCCCAGTCAATCATATTCTAGGAACTACATTGCCCAGAATGCTGTGCAAGCACTAAATTAAATAACCCTGAGCAAGCGCTCTATTACAGGAGAACGGATCGATCTGCCGCTTAGCTAATCACTTGTCAGATTGTACTGATGCACATATTGAATTGGAAAAAAATATATATATATATTTTATTTTAAACGGCAGCTTGAACTGCAGCTTTAATGCACTTTTTGTATATATTTTTAACACAGGATTAAGCAGTGGGTCTCCGGAGCGGAATCCCATTCATTTCAGCTCTGGAGATCCCCTGCTTCCCGAGATGCAAACCTCCAAAAGGGGGGTGCCGGTATCTTTTCAAAGTTTAAAGCTCTCACGTCACATGGGCCAATAGCAAGCCGTGACATCATCAGGTTCGGCTTCCTATTGGCTCACAGGGAGCGGGAACTTTGAAACGCGACCATTATGTGAACCCTGCTAGCCAAGTGGCTACCAACAACCCCTATGGAGGCAAGTATAGCAGGAAGCAGGGGGTCCCCCGAGCTGAAATAAATGGGGTTCAGCTCCGGAGACCCCCTGCTTCAATCCTATGGGAAAAATATTTTTTAAAACCACAGAAGAAAATCACATGCTTGGATTGCCTCTTTAAAGTATACTACGAACCGTAAATAACAACTCAAACTATGAAACACACAAAGCAAATGGTAAAAAGTAGAGATGTACCGAGTAGTGATTTATCCGGTACCCGGCGGATTTTCAGCTACCTGGAAATTACCCGGGCAGCCAGCTGTCCAATAGGAACGCTTATGCTCCTGCTCCGGTCACACGGTTCCCCAGCTCACACTGCTATGGAGTCCTGCAGCTCCCTCGTTGGCTGAACACACACTGCTGATGCTGCCACCGCCGCAGGACCTCTGCTGACCTGCCTAGATGTTGCCACCGTCTTCCTCCACCCCCGGGCACCCGGCCGGGTAGATCATTTGATTTTGGCCAGGAACCCGTTACCCATTTTTTTTTTAAAGTAGGACCCGGTCCAACACTAGTAGAAAGTGTTTAAGTGCAAACCTCACATATATTGGTAAATGGCACTGGGGCATATGCTTATCATTTCCCATGCATTGGTAATGATTTTCAGCTCCAGATTAAGAGGAGGATTTTAGCATGAGAATCTTGGTGCTACTTAAAAAGGGACACATTAGTGAAAGGCCTTTAATTGTATACGTTGGGATTATCTCTTCTCTTTGTTTAGTGAA
Organism: Ascaphus truei; assembly: GCF_040206685.1. Lineage (NCBI taxonomy): Eukaryota > Metazoa > Chordata > Amphibia > Anura > Ascaphidae > Ascaphus > Ascaphus truei. The sequence continues at coordinate 282,110,019 of NC_134487.1, forward strand.
TCCAGTCTCTGAACAATCTGTACATGATCTGAGGATGTGGATCCATACGGCGACGCTAACGAGGAGAAGATTTCTATAGATGCATCTTCTTTTGATCTTCTCCGTCTGTTGTCAACTCCTCCTGTTGGTAGAAAAATAAGAATATCCACATTCCAGTGAATTACAACCATCATGTAACACAAGGTGCCTTGTGAATAAATGTCATCAAAAGCCCATTGACTAAAGGTTCAATCACTGGTTCTCACACACTAAAGGAGTCCCACCAAACTCTTAATTACTTTCCAAGTTTGCACATGTTTTCGGAAGTTTTGATGTCTTCTCCTGGCTGGGAAGGAAGCCTGTGAGAAGCTTGTGCTGATCAGATAATATCTGGCTGTAAAAAGGATGCTGTCTTAGCCACATTTACTATAAATTGTGAAGAGGGAGGGAGGTCCATATTTGCATAAAACACATGTAACCCTCCCTGCTCGGCCACGAGGGAGTTTACATCAAATGTCTCATAACTTGGCTTGCTCAGTGTTGATTACCTTTTTAACAGTGAGTCTCCACATCTGGGATCCATTCAATATTAGTTTTCGGGTATCAGGAAAAGTTTGCGATTGACTATTTGGTCCCATCAATCTGAGAAACTAGCAATTCACCGTCTTTAGCAGCATGTACAGTTTCCGCGGTGGAAAACACACAGCCTCAGTGACATTTTTTAAAATATGTATATTCTTCAAGCAGAGAGTTCAAAAAACAATAAACTCGCAAAACAGACTCCGCTCGAAAACGAGCAAAAAACACAAAAACAATATTCCTTTTTTATTTCGCATGTTCAGCCCCATGTTGGGCGCCAAATGTAAACCTCCCTGCCTGGCTCCTGGGGAGTTTACATCACATGTCTCTTAACTTGGCTTGCTCAGTGTTGATTACCTTGTCAGGGTGCTGGATTTGTGCAGGCTGGGCGTTGGTAATGCAATAATGGAACTTTACTCATACAAACAGCATCTTAATTAATCACCATCGATAAAGTCTCATTTACATGGTACAGATCACTTCGGGTATTGTATCATTACTGTTCTCTGTATGTGTTGTATGTAACCTCTTCCCTAGCTGTCCCCTATTTCAGCCCGCTAGGAAGGTGCTGAGGTTTGACTAACTCCTGTTACCTAAATAATCCCTCTGCTTTGTCGTGTCAATAATGCTCCATCTCCTTTGGGCCCCTCCTGGGCCTTGCCCTACTCTCTCTCTTTCTGTGGTCAGTGCCCTGTCGCGGGTACTGAATGCCATCACGTGTCCTTCTGGGGGAGATTCAGCTATGGGCCCTCCTGTGGGGGTGGTCCAACTATACCTCGGGGCTGCAGCTTGGGGAGCCCCCTCTGGGTATAGGCTGCCTCTCTGTGGACCTTTAGAGTAGTGTGGAGCCATTCCTGGGGACGCAATCTAAACAGAGCACTGTCCCCCAAATAAAAAACATTAAAACGAATGCTTACCCTATGCTAGATATATCTATATTATGAACCTATATACACGAGTCACAGTGGGATCCCTCTTCTTCAACTCCTCCTGGTACCTGACCTTCTAGAAGCTTCTCCTTCCTATATATATCCTGGAATGACATCAATAGGCAGAAGAGGGCGTGACTATGCCTAGTCACCCCGCACCATTTGATGGGGAAGGGAGTTTACTCTGTGTGGACCAACATTGTTAACCCCTTAAAACCCTAGTAATCCCAAAGGGGGGTTATACTCACACAGTTTTATTTATTTGCGTGTGATTTATAAGCTTCTGGTGTGGAGGCTGAAATCTGGTCTAAAATTGATGGGAAATTGACGTTTTGTTATTTGCACTGGGTTAACCCCAAAGTCCCTGTCTCTCTCTCCTCAAAGCACTAATTATGTTGTTGCAATTTGTGCAAAAAAAAAATCAATGTTGCTTTGAGTAAACACAAATATTATACATTTTTTTGTGTACTACTTTTAAGATGGCTTCCAGTGTTACACCTATTTTCCCTAATACAAATATAAATTGTGAGCGTGCAGTACTGCAGCCAGGGATTCTGGATAAAGTAAGCCCTTGAGCAATAGGGGGAGGGGCAGCATGACATAAGGCCGAGTGTCCCCTCCCCAAGGAGCCGTGAGGTCAGGCCAGGGGGAGGGGTTAAGAAAGGGGTACTTAAGGTAGGGCGAGGGATCCTATGTTTCTCTCTTCTAGGATCTACTGGAGCGAAGTCACCTGGGTATCCTGGTCCCTGGTATCCTGAGAGATGTCAGTGCAGTGCGGAGGACGAGGGACACGGTCGAATGGCCCAACAAGGATGATGGTGGTTGAGGTCGGCGACGGAGATTCATGGATACGGGAGCTGCAGGAGGGGGCGAGGCGATCCCGAGTGGCTGCTGGCTCATGTGGTGGCTCGGCAGTGAGGCAGGGATTTCGGCAAGAGTGGGTCACCCCGGGGCATAGCAGCAGAGGTGGATGACGGGAGGTAGAACATTTTTATTTTTTGTGTATTTTCAAGCTGGCAGGGATTGGGCGGTGTTTTTGGCCCACGTATTTTGGCGGATTGGCTGGGGAGGGGCGACTGGTTTTTGCTTGGAGGTGAGTTATGCGGATTCCGTGATCCGCGGATTGTCATTTGATGATCCTCTGGCGGATGACAGATTCTGCCGGCTTGGCTTTTTTAGCGGTGTCCGTAGATTGGGGTCAGGAACGCGAGCGCGGATTGAACTCGAGGGCGAATTCTGTTAAAATTTTGTTCAAGGTTTGTGCAGATTGAATATGTGGGCGGATTTTTTGCAACAGGAATGAATTTTGGGCAAAGTTTGTGCAGATTGAGTGAGAGGGCGAATTTTGGTTCAAGGTCTGTGCGGATTGAACAAGTGGTTGTATTTTGTTTTAAATTAGTGCGGATTGTACAGTGAGGGCGCACTGGGGGGTTAAAATTGAGTGTGAGGACAAATTTTGTTTTAAATTTGCGCGGATTGGTCATATGGGTGGATTTTGTTAAACATCTGCACGGATTGGATGCGAAGGCAGATTTTCTATTCAAATCTGTGCGGATAGAGACTTGGACAAATCCGTTGACAATGTGAGGGGGGTCATGGAGTAGATATGGGCAGCTTTAGAGCGCTCACAAAGGGGGGGCAGGTAGGGAGCGAGGTGGGTAGCAGGGGATCAGGAGAAGAAGGGAGTAGCAGGGGGGCGGAAAGGGCAGATAGTGCAGGGGAGTAGGTGGTCCCCTCTCCGCCTGGGTGTAGGGGGTCAGTAGGGGGTGTGGAGAACATACCAAGTTCAGGATGGACTTCATGAGGCGTGGGGGGATGGGGTGGGGGGTGCTGTAAGATCAGCAGTAAGAAGCAGGGGGATTGTGTGAGGGTAGAGGGGCCCGGGGCAGTGGGAAAGGCAGAGGGCAAGATGTTTAGAACCTTAAGAGAGTTCTTCCTACAATGAGGGTGTAGGGGCAGGGTGTGGAGAGTGTTGGGGTGGGTCAGAGGAAGAGATGTGGGGGGTAGCTGGAGGTAGTATAGGGCGCGGTTTGGGGCAGGGGTTTCTAATGTGGGGGTGGCACCTCCAATTGGGGGGAGGGACCCTCGCCGGTGGTGGTGGGACCCCTGGTGGTAGTAGGGGCAGCAAATGGGGGGACTAACAGGGGAGCGGGGGAACAGGGTTAGCAGTAGGAGGGATTGAGGGGTTAGCAGGGGTGGCTGTAGTGGTAGCACCAACAGGAGAGCCCAAGAAGGGGGTGGCGGCAGCAACGGGGGACAAGGAGGAAGGAGTGCAGAATGTTAGTTTTAGGGACGCTTAACAAGCCCGTTGAGGATGCACTGTGAAGGAGCGGGTATGGAAGGATGATTACCTCAATTTGCTGACATTATTGCCATTATATGGATAAACAAAAAGAGATACCGGCGCCTACTGAGTCCAAAATAGATGGAAGTCCAGTTGAAATAGTCCCAATCCCAAGATGATCTACAGTCACTAAATCCTTAGGTGCTCCGTTAGGACTTCTTGCAGGGGAAGTGGAACATGGAATGAAAGAAGAGAGAAATTTAGTGCAACACAGCTATACAGATTACACAGACATATAAATGCAAACTGGCTGCCACATGGGGACAAGACAAACAGACACAACTAGACAAACAACATTAAAGCAAAGCTATTGATAAAAGTTAATTTATTATAACTAAAAAATGATAAGATAGGACAAGATGCTGATGTGCCGCTTCGGTGGGTTAAAATCTAGATAACACTCACAGACTATATGGAGCCACGATTTGGGGGGCCTATAGACTTATGGGGGTTCGTGGTGGTGGAAGTACGATAGGTACATCAGGCAGAAAAGGGTGTTTAAGAAACAGTTACGATGGGACGTGAATGATATGGACCTGTGGATGTCTCAGATGATGCCACATAAGACAAACCCCTTTCAGGCCGGGGCCATCAGCTCGCAACATGCAGGACAGTTGCTTCAGAAGTGGTTTCTGGATCCCTTTTAGTGAGGTGGAGGTTCCCCTCTATACAGTGAAGATGGAGAACAGTCTCCAGGCCAGGAAGCTGGTGGAGCTGAGGGCTTTGGTGAGGGAATGTATGGCTCTTAAGAAGCCCATACTGAGGTGGTTCCAGTCCCTGCTGGGCCATCTCAACTAGGATCCTACCAATGGGACGGGTCTTTGGCAGGCAGCTGACGTTTGTGATGGCAGGGGTAAAATCGCAGCACCACTTTATCAGGGTATCAAAGCAAGTCAAGGGGGACATGCAAGTGTGGGACACCTTCCTAGGGCATTGCAAGGAGTAGTGGACAGTGGGAATATAGAGCTCTTTACGGATCCAGCTGGATCTGTGGGTTTTGGGGTATTTTTTCAGGATCGATAGTGCGTAGAGCAATTGCTGGAGGAGTGGGTGCAGCAGAAATTTATGGGGAAGTTAACATTCTTAGAGCTCTTTCCGCTAGTGGTGGCAGTAGAGCTGTGGAGAGCAGAACTGGCCAATAGGGAGGCCATCTTCCGGACGGACTACATGGGAGTGGTGGGAGGCTATCCTAAAATGCCTGAATCATAATATATGGTTCAAGGCAAGGCACATCCAGGGATTGGAGAACAAGATATCAGATGCCCTTTCTCAATTTCAGTTTGTGGCATTCTGGGAGTTGGTTCCGGGAGCGGCTACGACGGGGGAGCCCTGCCCGCGGAGGTTATGACAGGAAGCAGTAGAGTGATGGTGCTGGTGAGGGCTTCGGTAGCCCAGGGCATGTGGTCAGCTTACACCAGGGCTTGGGAGGAATGATGGGCCTGGTTAAGAAAAGAAGATTTAGGGCACAGGTATAGAGGCAGCCAGGGATAAACTGTTGAGGTTTTTGGCAAAAAACGGGAATTGGCAGGTTCAGCCTCAATGGTAGCAATATTTTTAGAGTCTCCTTCTTAAAATTGACGGGAGAAGTTAAAAAAATAATCCAGGAGGTAATGTTGATGGAGAAGCTATCAGCCTTCCTGAAAAGGACAACGGTATCCTTCTATAAAGTATGGGAACCATGGCTGACCCAAACAACGGATTAAGACTGGCCTACCCCCAATAAGCAATAGGTGTGACAAGGGAGGAATCCCTCATGGGAAACTGAGGAGGAAGGGACCCTCCTTCCTTCAACCCTCCCCCCACACCCCCCCCCTCCTCTTTCTTCCCCTCTCTTTCTCTGTTTCCACCCTCACGCTAGCCCTGTCGACCCAGGACGAAGGGTCAGAGGCAAGTTGAGACTATCTCTGTTACCAATAAAAATGAGAAAAACCCTGTATTAGGCCAAGATATGTTTGTTTGTAAAAGTGTTTATTACATTACCCAGGGGAACAGCCACTTTTAGTGCACTATTTATACATTTGAGGGGTCCCTAGCAGGTTACTTAACCTACTGGGTCAACCCTCTATGTTGCCAGGCTGCTCCCATACTAGTCAGTAGACTCATTTGCTGTTCATCATATGTGTTAACCCCTTATGGTTTGTTATCATGTTGCTGATTTAAATGGACTTCATATACCTGGAGTGAATCTCTGCAGCACAAGGAAATTTGAAGGGGCTCTACCCTTTCATGAGTGTTTTTATTACATAACTGCCTAATAAAAAAAATTGAAACAAAATTGACGGGAGAAAGGGATTATACAAAGGATTTTGTGATATGGGTAGTGGAATGTTGGAAAAGGGTGACCAGATCCAAGAATGATAGGGCCCCAATTTCATCAGCAATGTTGGAAAGAATAGTAGGGGCAACATGCGAAGCGTGTTTTTCTAAGTACGAAGCGCAGCTGTTTAGCGTAGCATTTTGCTTGGCCTTCTTTGGTGCCACGCGCATTAGCGAGATAGTCAGCACCTCGAAAAACGGTGGGGGGTTGGAAAGAGAGGACGTAGAGTGGGATGCCAGGTCAGTGCGGTTTAGGATTAGGAGGTCAAAAGCGGAGCAGGCAGGGACAGAGAAATGGGTTCACCTGGGGGGTTGGCGGGCAGTATGATCTGTCCGGTAAGGCACGTAGGGGAGTATTGGTAGTGCAGGCCCCAGGGTGGTGACCCTTCCGTTTTTGATACATGAGGACGGGACTGCGGTGTTCCGTTTTCAGTTTGTAAGGGTTCTAAAGAAATGTGCAAAGCTAGCGGGTTTTGGGGACTTGATAATTAAGTCCCACTCTTTCAGAAATTTGGCGGCATCCGAAGCCACAAGGTTGGGCCTAGGGAAGGCAGCTATTAAAGAGCTGGGAAGGTGGTCATCGGGGAATTTTAGGGGTTATGTTAGGCCCTGTAGAAACTGTTAAAAAAAGAGTTCGGTCGTTGATTTTATTTGTGTTTTTGTTCAGGTCAAGCACCGCTGCAAGTCTGGCTGTGCGGGGATTCATATGTTCACTGGGCAGGGAAGCGAGCTGAGAGTAGGCCAGGAGGAAGGCAGCTGGGGATTAGGGCAGACTTGGCCAGGATGTTGTGGGTTGGCAATAGGGGCATGCGTTGGGATCAACTGCTTCCCGAGTTACTGCGTAGGGAGAGGGGGAGGGACCCTCCTGATATCATTTTGCTGCATGTCGGGTGGAATGATTTGGCATCGGTCCAATCATTACACTTAATGAGGAACATGCAGCGGGACTTCGTGCAGTTAGTTGTGAGATCCAGGCTTATGTTGCTAGTGTGGTCGGAGGTATCTCAGAGGTTGCGCTGGCGTGGGGCTAGGAAGGACGCAGTGGTAGACAGATCGAGGAAGAAAGTTAAGGCAATGACGGCATTTGTGCTGGAGTTAGGGGGGATTGCACTGAGGCATGTGGACTTGGAGGGAAGGCTGAAAGGCCTGTTTAGGGAGAATTAAGAGAACCTAACCGATATAAGGAACGATATCCTGATCTTCGTTTGGCAAAGTGCACTGGAGAAGACAGTGAGACTGATGGTGGCTCGTAGGGCCAGTTTAAGGCTCGTTAAATTACCTTGCTGGTGGTGGGAGTAATGTTACTCTGGTTACTCAGTCAGTATTGGCTTCTGGAGGGAGGTTGCAGACCTCCTAAATGATTAGTTGGAGAAGGTGGTACCATTCCATGCTTTTGTGGCTGGAATGGTGGTGACCTTCCGTACGGGGGCTCAGTGCCATTCGGACTAAGGTACTGAATGGCTAGATGAGCACAAGCTGAGGGTATCCTTCGAGCTCCGGTAGATGTGGGTGGAGCAATCTGGCTGGGTCCTTAGTTAGGGATAAATGTTACATTTATCTTGTTGTAATAAAGCTGTGGCCATTATTTTCTCCCAAGAATTTGTATGGTGTGTTTATCGGGAATGGGAGAGGGGTCCAGTTCGAGGCATGGGTACGGCATGACATGCAAACGAGCACACAGTGTCACCCGTTGCTTCTTATCCATTTTAACAAGGAGCCCTATAAACTTATGCCTGCCACATTACACAGCTTTTCAGCACAGCCCAGTTTCATATTGCAAAGCCAGTATAACTATCTGATGACACCCAAAAGTTTGAAATAGCTGTCTGTGAGTAGGTTTTAATGCTCTGCACTTCAACCCTTTTTCCCCCTAACAAATCCAACATTGTAGTTTTATGTTTTTGTGCACATGAAGAATTAGGGGAGAGGACGCCAAACTGGGTCTTCTAATCCCGGTGATAATAAGAATTATAAGATAAAGGGGGGGGGGGGTGAGGGGGGGAGTGGAGAGACGATATGATCGGCTTGTAGTCGTCTTTGTAAAAATGTTATTAAATGTGACTCATTTTTTTGTGGATTTGACCCTCTTGCAAACCTGCAGTAATAAGAAGATTTTGAGATCCAATGGGTTAAACTCTGCAGCTCCTACCCTGGGGAAGAGAAATAAAATCCACTGAAAACAATGAGATGAGGCTGGAAATGTTCTCATGAAAACTGAGCCCAAACTCTAAAGACTTTTCTGCTTCCAATATTCTTAAAAAATAGTAACATCTTTATACTGTTTATTTTTCCAAATGTTAAGTGGAAATTGTGTTAACTTAATAAGCACAAATTTTACTTGTGTGGCAAGAAAATCAGCAGCGCTGAATCCAGAGCTTGTCTTCTACTTACAATGTTATTATTATTATTATATAGAGCTGACTTTGTAGAAAATAAAACAGGGGGTATATCAGTATAAAAGACGAGTGCAATAGGCACATATTAATAACTACAATGTGGCCCTAAAGGACTTACTATCTAAGAGAATCATTTCTGCCCTTTAACGTCTGTTATCAATGTTACACCAACACTATACCAACATGATACCAATGTTACACCAACACTATACCAACATGATACTAATGTTACACCAACACTATACCAACATGATACCAATGTTACACCAACACTATACCAACATGATACCAATGTTACACCAACACTATACCAACATGATAACAATGTTACACCAACACTATACCAACATGATAACAATGTTACACCAACACTATACCAACATGATACCAATGTTACACCAACACTATACCAATGTTACACCAACATGATACCAATGTTACACCAACACTATACCAACATGATACCAATGTTACACCAACACTATACCAACATGATACCAATGTTACACCAACACTATACCAACATGATACCAATGTTACACCAACATGATACCAATGTTACACCAACACTATACCAACATGATACCAATGTTACACCAACACTATACCAACACTATACCAATGTAATACCCACACTATATTATACCAACATGATACCAACACTATACCAACTCTATACCAATGTAATACCCACACTATATTGTACCAACATGATGCCAATGTTACACCAACACTACACCAACTCTATACGAATGTTATACCAACACTATATTGTACCAACATGATACCAATGTAATACCCACACTATATTGTACCAACATGATACCAATGTAATACCCACACTATATTGTACAACATGATACCAATTTAATACCCACACTATATTGTACAACATGTTACCAATGTAATACCCACACTATATTGTACAACATGATACCAATGTAATACCCACACTATATTGTACAACATGATACCAATGTAATACCCACACTATATTGTACAACATGATGCCAATGTTTTACCAACACTATACAAACTTGATACCAATGTTATACCTACACTATACCAATGTAATACGCACACTATATTGTATCAACACTATACCAATGTTACACCAACACTATACCAATGTTACACCAACACTATACCAACGTAATACCCACATTATATTATACCAACATGATACCAATGTTACACCAACACCATACCAATGTTATACCAACACCATGCCGTTATAGCAACACTATAACAACATTATAACTAACAACCTATCTAAACTATACCAAAATGATGGCAGTGGCATCAGTGTGTTCCCAGCTGGGTCCCATGACCTTTTGATCATTTTCATTTGCTACGTTTGGCCCTATTTACTGCTAAAACAAGCTGACTGTAAGTGAATGAGAGTAGAATTTCCATGTATTATACGAGAGCACACAGTATTTCTTTATATATCCAAGCGTCTTCATTTTAAGTAGTTTTTCGTTCTTTTAAAAACAGTAACAACTTAATACAGCTCATTTTCCAATGTATTGTGGAGAACACCTTCCTTTAATAAGAAGAGCGAGTGATTATGTGGTTAGAAGAACAGGGCATCATGAGTTCAGCGTTTTCTCTTTGGTTGGAATATTTCTTCTTTAAGAATGGCTAATTCTAAGACTAACAAAGAGCTCGTATGAAGGAAACAGAGTTTGACATTAGATTGGATGGTTTTTTTTTCGAGGACACGTCAAAATATTATGATTAGAAACGACAAAATCAGTCAGGAGAGACCGCAGGCAGAAGAAACATTACCGAAGGATTTAGGGTGGAATGCGTGGAAATTAAAGATTGGGGGGAGCTTGAGTGTAAAGTGTGTATGGGGGGGCCTGTGTATAAACAGACAAACCATGATACTGGTGGTGATATCGGCAGGGATTCTGGAAGTGTCTCTGCCCTTCAGTCACATGCAGTCTGTGTCACACAAGTATACATACATTATACTGTACACACACACGTACAGAAAGATAACGCATCAGTTGGTAAATATGTTTATGGTAACAGGAATGGGCGCGGAGACAAGAATGTGAACATTTCAACACCATTCATTATTTACTTCTTCAAGAAGAATCCAACAGAAAATGGACATGGAGTTGACCCAATGGAAATCAGAAAGGAGGAGAAGTGGAGAAAATCCTTGCAAAACTCTTTAGATGCTACATGAAGAGCAGGAAAATTCTAGGACAATGGCGCAACGCCATAGTTATCCTCATCCACAAAAAAGGAGACAAAGACCTCCAGAACTACAGACCAATCAGTCTACTTCCAATCACTTCAAAGATTTTTGCCAAGATACTCACTGGATGGGCACCCAGCTGGCCAGCCACCTCACCTCCATGCCCACACATGGTCTGGGCGCCACAGGCCGATCTCCTCTCACCCTGCCGTAGTCCACCCAGCCACCACAGACCTGTTCACTCTCCTGCTGCTCCTGCACAGGGCTGCTGATGGAACAAAGAACAATAAACCCAGAGCAGGAAAATTGTAGTATATGGCGAGGAAGGGGATACTGCTCCCCGTTGGGAGCAGCAGAGATTAAAAGTACCTTTTGGGAAAGGCTTGACACTTCAGTCTGAAAAAGGACAGAGGAAGCACTGGTGCGGGCCTCTGGTGAACGTGACTTGGAAAGGGTAGGCAGCCAGCCGAAGTGCACTCTCTGAGGCTTGTACTGTTTACCACACGTATTCATTCTACCAGAAAAGCTGTACACTATGTTTAACACATTTTTATAAATAGTACTTTCCCAAAATGAATGTATCTGACGGGCCAAAGAGGCAGCAGTCTGGGCGTAACCTTTATTTAAGGGAAACCCAGTTGCCTCTTCCATCACAATGGCCACTAGGAGGAGAAGATGATACTCTACTGTACAGTTGCCCACTCCTGTGCGAGAACTGGAGCCAGAGGGATTTAGACTGATGATCTACAGAAGCAGGCCTCTCAGTCTCACCCTCTAAGTGTACTAGCTCAGGGTACTAGGACAGTACACATCAGTACCCAGCATCATTATATGATGCAGGTTGCTAATAATCAGGCTATCCATTTTCTCAACACCTATTCTCTCCTAGACCCTCTACAATCTGGCTTCCGCACTGCTCACTCCACGGAAACAGCCCTCACTAAAATAACTGACGACTTCCATGCTGCCAAAGACAGAGGTCATTACACTCTGCTCATATTACTCGACCTCTCTGCAGCATTTGACACCGTGGACCACCCTCTACTCCTTCACATTCTCTATACTCTTGGTATTCGGAACAAAGCTCTATCCTGGATCTCATCCTACCTCTCCCATCGTACTTTCAGTGTCTCTTCTGCTAACACCTCCTCCTCCTCTATTGATCTCTCTGTGGGGGCACCCCAGGGCTCTGTCCTGGGACCTCTTCTCTTTTCTCTGTACACACTCTCTCTAGGTGACCTAATAACATCTTTTGGGTTTAATTATCACCTCTATGCTGACGACACACAAATATACTTTTCAACACCTGACCTTACACCTGCTGTACAAACCAAAGTTTCTGAATGTCTCTCTGCTATATCATCCTGGATGGCCCTCCGTCGCCTTAAACTCAACATGGCTAAAACAGAGCTCCTCATACTTCCTCCCAAACCTGGCCCTACTACCTCCTTCCACATTACTGTTGGAACTACGATCATTCACCCAGTATCCCAAGCACGCTGACTAGGGGTCACACTCGACTCCTCTCTCACATTTGCCCCTCACATTCAAAACATTTCTAAAACCTGTCGCTTTTTCCTCCGCAATATAACAAAGATACGCCCTTTCCTCTGTTGCTCGACTGCTAAAACTCTGACTCAGGCCCTCATTCTCTCCCGTCTTGATTACTGTAACTTCCTGCTGTCCGGCCTTCCTGCCTCTCACCTATCTCCCCTACAATCTATCCTAAACGCTGCTGCCAGAATCACTCTACTCTTTCCTAGATCTGTCTCAGCATCTCCCCTCATGAAATCCCTCTCCTGGCTTCCGATCAAATCCCGCATTTCACACTCCATTCTTCTACTCACTTTTAAAGCTTTACACTCTTCTGCCCCTCCTTACATCTCAGCCCTAATTTCTCGTTATGCACCACTCTTGCAGGACTCTTGTGTTCTTCTCAAGGAAGTCTTCTTTCTACCCCCTTTGTATCTAAAGCCCTCTCCCGCCTTAAACCTTTTTCACTAACTGCCCCACACCTCTGGAATGCCCTTCCCCTCAGTACCCGACTTGCACCCTCTCTATCCACCTTTAAGACCCACCTTAAGACACACTTGCTTAAAGAAGCATATGAATAGCACTGTGGATATTCTGAACACGATACATAAAGCTTGGCCCCCTGCAGACTCACTTACCAGAACTCCCTCCTACTGTCTCTGTACGTTCTCCCTACCTAACAATTAGACTGTAAGCTCCTCGGGGCAGGGACTCCTCTTCCTTAATGTTACTTTTAAGTCCGAAGCACTTATTCCCATGACCTGTTATTTATATTATCTGTTAATTATTTGATTACCACATGTATTACTACTGTGAAGCGCTATGTACATTAATGGCGCTATATAAATAAACACATACAATACAATATATTTTAATGGGCTCAGCAGACAGTTCTGTGGATGTGAAGTTTATGCCCAAGTTACTGAGTCCTCACACATTGAGCACACAGCCCTTGTAAGGTCAGAACCCAAATCCAGCATCATATATATTTGTGTCAGAGTGCTACTAGGATTATGTATAGAACAAAAGACAAAAATGCCCAGTGCTACATCTAACGTGACATATTATATAGTTAAATACTTATCTGTACTGTATATCCTCTCATAAGCAAGAGTCGTTTATTTCAATTCTTTGGCCAAAGTATTTTAAGCCCACAACCACTTCATGTTATGGCCCATCTGTAGGTCCTAACACTGCTTCGCTTTTTCACACATCTGTATAAAGAGAAGTGACGTCTGGGAATTTCATGTATAAATAAATCCCACATGGAAGTGAGAACAATGGAAATAAAGATAAGTATAGCTACTGGAGGGGTGAAGTAATACTCAGCGTCACTATGCAGTACAGTATCATTCATTCCAGTGAATACAAATGTTTGAGACACCAGCCTCTAAATCTGTGACTGTAACTCACCTCCTGTCCACAGACACAGTCCCTACCCAGATGAGTTTACAATCTATATTTTCAGTGCCTGAGGCACGGAGATAAAGTGACTTACCCACAGTCACAAGGAGCCGACACCAGGAATTGAACAAGGTTCCCCAGATTCAAACTCAGTGTCACACTGTTAACAGAGTCAGCGTCGAGAGAGAAGCAACAATTGATATATTTAGGTGATAAAAAACATTTCCAATATTGTGGACATGATAGATATAGTTCATCCAAAGGCAGAACACAATGGCACTCCAGAGGCCTTTGTTATAATAAAGTGAAAATAAATGTTATTGATAGATGATCGACGATTCGATTCACAAATTCAACCTTTATCATCTTGATAAAGATTCAAGTTGTGAACCGAAACGACAGCTATCAATCAAACTATTTTCACTTTATAATTTATCTATACTATAATTTTAAGTTGGATTCCGTTTGTTTGTTTCTTTGTATGTCCGAAGCATCGAAATCTCACAAACGGCACCACGTAGCACAACGCAAATTTCACTGAACATTCTGCTGCGGATTTGTAGGTCAACACAACTATTTTGAGCTTCCAATGTGACTCACCTCCCAAATTATGGACATTCTAAGTTTCCCTTGGCTGTCCAGCAAAAATTTAGAACAGGAGTGGGGGGTGGGGGGCGTGACTACTTATTTATTTATAAAATATTTTACCAGGAAGTAATACCTCTCGTTTTCAAGTATGTTCTGGGAGGGGGCATGTCCTTGCCTGGATTGGGGCTGTGTGTGTCTCTGTGGGTCTGTGTGATGTGGGATGTGCGGGGGAGATGTTCCAGTGGGGGGGAGGGGGGAGATGTGCCAGCTAGCGGGGTGAGACGGGGGGGAGATGTACCAGCGGGGGGGGGGAGATGTGCCAGCTAGCGAGGGTAGATGTACTAGCGGGGTGGGGCGGGAACATCTGCCGCCAGCGAGGGGTGATGTACCAAGTGGAGGGGAGGGGTGGGCGGGGTCATGTTCCGGGAGCGGGGGGAGACAGACACACACACACAGACAGACACACACATATACACACACACACACACAGAGGCAAATCTCACCCCGCACAACATCCAGCGCGGGGGGGGAGGGGGCCGGGGAGATGTGCCGGCATCGGAAGGAAGGGAGAGCGGGGAGATGTATTCAATATTACATTCCCCGGGCGAAGCCCAGCACAAAAGCTAGTTTATTTATAAAATGTGTTACCAGGAAGTAATACATTGAGAGTTACCTCTCGTTTTCAAGTATGTCCTGGGCACAGAGTTAAGATGACAAATAATACATGGTTACAAGTACAGTTACATAAGTGTACAGGGTATGCATTATATACAAGACATTGCATGCACAGTTAGAGATAATATATATTTTAGGCGTGTGTAACAGTTGCAGGCCAGATAATAACAAAGTCCAGAAGTGTAGGTGTGCAGCGCACAGCATCCAAACGAGAGCAGGTCTGGCAAAAACTTTCTTTATTTAGCAAGGCATAAAATTGGGGGACGCAGCCCTTCAACGCGTTTCGTGCAAAGCACTTTGTCAAGAAGTGCCTTTACACGATATACAGCCACTTAAATACAGATGACCGGTCAAATCTCGCGATATGTGGTGACGTCATCAGACCGCCACTAGCCAATGAAAATTATATCCCTCGCGCATGCGCGCCGCGATCGAGCCCCGTGATAATGACAACCACCGCATACCATTATCACGGGGCTCGATCGCGGCGCGCATGCGCGAGGGATATAATTTTCATTGGCTAGTGGCGGTCTGATGACGTCACCACATATCGCGAGATTTGACCGGTCATCTGTATTTAAGTGGCTGTATATCGTGTAAAGGCACTTCTTGACAAAGTGCTTTGCACGAAACGCGTTGAAGGGCTGCGTCCCCCAATTTTATGCCTTGCTAAATAAAGAAAGTTTTTGCCAGACCTGCTCTCGTTTGGATGCTGTGCGCTGCACACCTACATTTCTGGACTTTACTCTATACAGCAGCACGCATTGGAAGGGAGACTCTGGAGGTGATTGAGACAGTGAGTACTCACAAGGGGCTATCCCAATGAGGTGGAGGAGGGTGTCCCAGGACAATCTACCCCAACCTTCAGGGTTTCTTTGGTGCCCCCCCATTACTATGGACTGAGTATACATACAATTAATTGATACCTTAATACCCAGTGCTCTCCCTCCCTTCAGAAACACACACACAGCACTTTGAGCACCATTTTTCTATCCTTACCAGATAATAACAAAGACCTCTGGATTGCCGTAGTGTTCTACCTTTGGATGAACTATATCTATCATTACTAGCACCGACCAGGTGGCGGACGTGCGCCCGAGGCAAATATTCTGGAATTCGCTTGAGTGCACGTTCAGCCTGGAGATGAACCCCCCAACTCAAAGCGGAATGAGAGTTACATCTCGCTAAGGGTGGCAAGGCGTGAGACCCACTGCCTCACCAAACATTACTCTAAATCACAAACACAATCATTACAATTTTGGGACCTTTTCATTCGAACAGATTTATGTCTAAAGTGTTGTCCAAGAAACAATAAGAAGAATTCTGAATTTGTAAAGATCCATGGCCAAGATCCATCAAGTTTCGATAACCTAAAAATGCTCAAGCCTGTGTCTATGTGCAGGCTTCTCTGCTCTCCTTCTGTCAGCCCAAATGTGAGCTAAGGAATCTCTCCTGTTTCTCACATGAGGCTTTTTACAGAGCTCTCATTAGTCCAGGTGGAGACTAGTTAATTGAGTGGCTGCAATTAACTATCTGCTGGATTCCCAGAGCTCTGAGGCTGCTTTATTTAAACAGGGATATGTCCCTGTTACAGTGCAATGCATCAATGTTGTATCGCTAACAACATGGCACCTTCTTTCGGATGCATTAATATAGATTTTTTTTTAAAAACTGAGAATACAGCAAGTTTAAGTAAACATCGATTTCGGGGAACAAAACTTGGATTACGTACCTCCACTTTTTTATCACCTACTCCAGGCCAGCGCGCCTCTATCAGGCGATCACACTGCTTTTATTTTAATAGCACAGCATTGAAGCAGGGTGTCTCCGGAGCTGAACCGCCTTAACTTCAGCCCCGAGGGACCCCGTGCTTCCCGAGTTACAGGCCCCGGTATGGGGTATCTCCCTGCATTGATAAAATCTTCCGCGTCACGTGCTCGGGACATTTAAACTTTGTGGAGAGGTCCCGCGACTTCGTCTCCATTTAACCGTTCTCGCATCTTTATAGACAAAATTAGCTTACAATTCCACTTCGCGCCTTACTTAGGAGCGTACAAATATTGATGAATTCCTACTGATTCTTTCGCTATTAACTCACCCTAAGAAAACAATTTGATTGGATAATATCTCCACTTTATGGAAATTTGATGAATCCAGGCCCATGTTCTTTATCTTAAGCAGGACATATTTTCCCCACTATGCGTTGGTATCAAACCACACAAAGAGGCGTCAGATCAGGACCCAATGACCCTCTGTCCACATTCCCTCTAACCCAGTGCTTTCCAACCCTTCTGTGGTTAAGGAACCCTAAGTGAAATTCTAAGGAAGCCCCACCCTTTCTAATAGCGCCTCTGTGAAAAGATACATTGTAAATTATTCTGTAATGGATACAATTTTCAAATGACCAAAAAATTTCAGGGAACCCTTTAGGGATGCCCGGGGATCCCAAGTTGAAAAACACTGCTCTAACCAAACCTGATCTCCATATTGTACTTCTTTTGCACCGTTCATTAGTCACCGTTTATACACTAGTCCTCGGGGTTACCAGCCTTCCGGCGTTATTCGGACACGTCGTTTTTTTTCATTGTGTTGTGAAAGTGTCCGACTGCATGTCAGACAAACGGGTTTTCGGCTGTGCGATCTGCAAGGACTTGAAAAAGAAACTAAACTCAGGCAGCCGGGCCAGACATGATAAGGGAAAGATAGAAATATACAAGAACTAGAAAAGATTCTTGTTTTTAGTGACGTTTGTGCAGTTCGGGATCTAAAAAAACAGCTAACAATGTAGCAGCCGTTATTACACCCACTAATGCAAGAAAAGGATAACGCATTTAACTCCATTTAAAGAGCCATATTGCACGCCAAAAATGTAATTCTCCATGATTTTTTCATGCGTAATGGCTGCAACAGCTGTAGATTTCTTATCTGTACCATATGCAAGCCCTGATGAAGACGCCCTTTGCATTGAAACGTTGGCGGTGATTGCCAGGTGCCAACCACTGTTGTAATACATTAGTATGGAATTAATTCACTCCAGTTTACTGTAATATTTTATGACCCCAAAATATCCCTCCTTTCCTCTGTGTAACATTTCTAACATCCAGTCAGAATTTGGAAGACTGTACACATGGGAAGCTGATTTTCTTGATCAAAAAGTTTAAACCTTTTTAATTTGATACCTGCAGTTTATGAGGGGATCCCTGCAGTTTATAAGAGGGGATTCCTAATAGTATATAGGCCGATCCCCACCACTTTTAGGAGAGGATCCCTGCAGTTTATGGGAGGGGATCCCTGCAATTTATAAGAGGTGCTCTCTGTAGTTTTTAGGAGAGGATCCCTACAGTTTATGAGAGGTGATTCCTGCAGTTTATATGAGGGAATCCCTGCAGTTTATCAGAGGGGATCCCTGCAGTTCGTATGAGAGGGGATCCCCAGAGTTTTATGGGAGGGGATCCCTAGAGATGTGTACAGAATATTATGTCAGTGTTTGCTACACACACAATTGGCCTCACCTCTTTGGTTTCATGTGTCGCTCCAGGGTGGGAACGCATTAAACTCTTGGGTTGGGCAGCTGCCAGCATACATCACAACGCAATGACTCAGACACTAAGATTTTAGCAAACAGAATCACTTTGTGAAGTGTTCAGAGCATCTGCAATGTGACACGCTCGTTAAGACGCTTTGTTAGACTCAAGATTTTAATTTCAGGTGAGAAAACCGTAAAAACCACATGGATTAATCTTACAACTGTCACATTGTCTTCTCCGAAGAGAGCTTACAGCCCAGTGTGTCTCTCCAGGAAACAGACAGAACGCTAACAAATGACAACTCCATGTGCCAGTGAGCTACAGCCCGAGAGTCGCTGGGACATAAGGAAACCCCAGTGCATTCACACCACTCATATTCATGGTGACCAAAGGACCTCTGTGCTATTAACGTCAACAGGGTGACGCAGAGAAGTGTGTCCTATGTCATATTAAATATACCCCCTGCCCCCACCCCCTGCAGGGGGACAGTAAACAGAACTGTCCTAATGTGGATCGAGTCGGGGCTTCCTGACACCACCGATAATATTTCAGGGTAACACGCTGACCCAGTCTGTTCTTCTGAAAATTGATTCCCCCAGTAAGTAGTGTTTCCTGAAGCAGGTGATATCGCTGTCCCCCCAGTAAGCAGGACTGTCTCCACACTAAACAGGGCGGCTCTCTATTTACGCAGCTTGGTTTCTCCATCCCACCCACATGGACTAATCCAATTAGATTGTAAGCTCTTCGGAGCAGGGACTCCTTTTCCTAAATGTTACTTTTATGTCTGAAGCACTTCTTCCCTTTATGTGTTATTTATATTATTTGTTATTTATATGATTGTCACGTATATTACTGCTGTGAAGCGCTGTGTACATTAATGGCAATATATAAAGACATACATGCATACATCCCTCTTTCCCTCTCATGCCCATGGGCACGGTCCAGCTGCTATTCCCCACTGCCCATCCTGGATAGTCTCCCTCCTGTCCACCCTTCCTGTCACATTGGGGAAGACCTCCGATGTGCCTGTGGAGACGGTCCCCATCCTGTCCTCCTTGCCATGTGTGTTCGGTTCCCCCACCTGCTCAGATTGAACGGTCCGCTTCATATCACACTGTGGTTGGCTGCTCCTGGCTTAGCTACTTTCTGTCTGGATCAGACAGAGTGACTCAGTGCATCTGCCTTTGATCCTGAGATTAGTCGATTGTCTCTTTGAGTCTGAGGAGACCTCCCCTGCTCAGGATGTGCCCTTTCTGTACCCTGTGTGACGTAGTTGTGGGTGGGACACAGACCTGGCAGAACAAGTTTACAGGTAGTTTACTGTAGTCTGGATCTCAATATTAAATAGCTTGACCTGCTGGCAAAGTGAGGGGATAGACACATGGTCCATAAAATAGAACCTCTATCCCGAGCTGTGTGGGGAAAGTCTCTGGTGCCTGCCATCAGGGAAGTTGCCCCTTGTGTCTCTCTTTATGTCCCCTCCTGTACCCTTGTACTTCTTTCCATATCCCCTTGTATCCTTATGTATCTTAATGCCCCCTTATGTCCAACAAACACACCTAGAGGGTGACACTGTGACGCGACAATTAATCTAACTCTAATAAATACAGCCTGAGATTCTTAGTCCATCTTTCTTATTATCTACAATATATCCCTAGATAAGAATAGATTTTCCCTGAGCCCCTACCTGCCCTTCCTTACAGGGGGTGGGGGAGGGGGGTGGAGGAAAAGACCTATTATAAGAAAAACCCTCTATATAAGAATATCTCATTATAGCCCCAATGTACCACTTCCTATGAAAGGAACCCCTGTTAAAAGAACACCCCTTTGCAGTCCTTATGGAGAATGTGAATGTACAGTATCCTCACACAATGCACAAGGAGGTTTAAGCTCCAGGCGACATGTTAATACTGTAAAAGGTGCACATCTGGAGAGAAGATCACAGCTGCAGCTCTGACCCCTCAGGGGATGAGACACACAGCAGAAGATGAAAGAAATGGGAAGCTCGCAACTCAACACAAACCCATCACACCCGGCCTGGAATGTGTCCGACGTTAAGCTGGGGAGCCACTGTCACGAGCAATATGGCGGGGATGCAGCCAAGAGCTTTCCTACTGAGCGATGGTAAGAAAGAGGAAAGGAGTGCATCCAAGATTAGTGCAAAGTGTGGTCAAAACCTGTGATGGGACCATGCGGCGTAGTATCAAGAAATATAAATATGGATTGAAATAGGTGTGAAAGTGTGAAATAAAAATAAGAAAATATTATTAATAATGAAAATCTTATCAAATAAATATATATATATATAAAAAAAGGTGAATACACTAAAAAAAAACACAAGCAAGATAAAAGTCCATCTTAGATTCCCTTGAGCAAATGTAACTTAAAAATAGAGCACGAATGGACAAACGCCCCTGACAGTATAAAATCATCTAACAAAAATAGAATGGAGCAGGATAAAAAAATAATGCACTGACATAGAGGTAAATTCCTATACAGGCAGTCCTCGTTTTACAACGCTTCGCTTTACAACGAATGGCTTATCCAACGCTATTCAATGCATACCCATATTCATTTTTACAGCGCCAAAATGGCTTATCCAACGCTCTTACGACGCTTTGCAACGTTGTGTATGTGTGTTTATATATACACATTCACATAAACAACGTTGCAAAGCGTCGTAAGAGCGTATATATATAATATTATACTATATAATATTATATTATACTATATAATATATTATTTATTATGTTATATTACATATATAATACAGTATATACACTATATCATTTATTTGTGTGCTGCATATCTTATTGCCTGCGTAAAATATTTGGTGTATTTTAGTGTTAAAAATGCCTTTCAGGAACGGAACCTTTCATTTAAACAGTGTTCCTATGGGAAAACATGTTTCGCTTTACAACGTTTCGCTTTACAACTCCATTTTGAGTAACGCATTGTGTCGGATAACCGAGGACTGCCTGTATAGGGCAATACAGGCATAGGGCTCCAGCCTGCTAAGCACAAATGGGGTACTCAGGGCCCCAGTGTGTTCAGCAATACCGTTTTTCAATGGTAGGAGCGCTCAGGGACGCCATCCATCAGGGGTAGGATCACCTTTGGTTGATCTACATGTGAGCACTATTGTCTGGCCACACCCCCAATCACCGCCAGCACTCCGTCACCAGCACAGCGGCCCACGGGGTTCAGCAAACTCGTCCCTACGCATTTCGCAGTGTGAGAGTGATTAGGGGAAACGCCATGCATCAGATCTTCATTTACATTTTACAGTGGGTCTTCCCTGTGCGTATTCTAGGTGGCCTGGGATTTTCCAAGGGGAGAAGCTGCTTCCCGGCACATTGAATAAGTGCCCTTGAATCTTGCAGTACAAAGTTCTCATAGTCGGATTGATCGTATACAAGTGGAAATCCATTGTAGACTTTTAACTTTTTTTATTTGACCAACATGATCATGAATTTATTGATGGTGAACAGAGCTTTCCGTACCTCACAAGTCTCTTCTTCATGTGTACAAAGCTTTCCAAACGTCACAGGTCTCTTCTTCACATGTACAAATGGATGAAGGTGAAAGCATGCCTTTTTGAAGATGGCATACAGTAGATCTGTAACAGGGTTAAAACTCCAGGGGGGGTAAACAAAATGACTAATCATTTAGGTAGATTGCGGGAATGGTCAAGATTGCGCCAACTACAATTTAATGCGACAAAGTGCAACGTTATGTACTTGGGTCACAGAAATCCAAAGGCAGAATACGGGATTAATGTCCTTATAATGTCCCCTGCTACAGAGGAAAGGGAGCTGGGAGTTATTATTTCAGCAGATTTAAAAGTAGGCGAGCAATGTAATAAAACAATGGGGAAAGCCAGCCAGGGTGTGAGGTTGTATAGGGCAGCGCAAACTGAGGGGCGCGAGATTAACTGCGGGGGGGGCACGGGGTTTCAGAGTCCCCGTGCGCTTCCCGAAGGCACTTAAATTAAGTCCCGGGAAGCGGCAAAGGCCTCTGTAAACCTTACTTACCATGGTTCAGCCGGCATCTGGAGACGTGTCGCCATGCGCGGGGTCATGTGACACGTCATGACGCCCAGACGCAGGGAACCAAGGTAAGGGGGAAGAAGGGAGGCGCAGGGAGAGGAGGGCTGTCGGCAGGGGGGCGCAGGGCATAAGATTGCGCTCCCCTGGTATAGGGAGAGGGATTTGCAGCAGAAAGAGAGGGGGTGATTCCAGATACCAGATCTCTGGTCCTTTTAGGAAGACTCCTAAAATGGTGCATGATCTAAAGCTCAAGGCTTCTCAGGGAAGACTGCAGGACCTTTATATGTACAGCTTAGAGGGGAGAAGGGAGAGGGGGATATGATAGAAACTGTCACATATATAAAAGGGATTCAACAAAGTACAGTAGGGAAGCATGTTCCAAAGTAAGAGGAGCGCTAGAACAAGAGGCCAGTCTCTGAAGTGGGAGGATGGCCGGCTAAGGGGAAATGTGAGGACGTACTTTACAGAAAGGGTGGTAGATTTGTGGAATAACAGAGGTGGTAGGGGTAATACAGTAAGTGAATACAAGCTTGCCTCATGTCTCTTCTTCACGTGTACAGAGCTTTCCAAACCCCACAGGTCTCTTCTTCACGTGTACAGAGCTTTCCAAACCTCACAGGTCTCTTCTTCACGTGTACAGAGCTTTCCAAACCTCGCAGGTCTCTTCTTCACTGACCATGTACAAAGAGAGCATAAGAACAGAAAATGCGCGAGTGACTGAATAGGAGTGCAGGCAGGAGATGAAATAAGGTCTGTTACCCTGGTGATATCAACCTCTAAAATCAGTGATATTTAGGGGCTCTGGTCCAAAAAGACAACATTTTTATGAAAAGTTCTGGGTTTTTTTACCAGTGAAGATAGTGGGATTCTGGGTCTAAAAATCAGTGAGAGCAACAAGCTAAGATAGTCCCTGGTTGTTGGCCTAGTGAAGGCCCAAGTTTAAAGTATTTATAAAGGGGGGAAATCTGAATGTTACACAAGGTAATAGAACAAGACAAAGATGAAGGGAAAGAGTTGCGTCTGTCAGGGGACAGAGTAAGGGAGGGGCAGAGTAATGGGTAGGGGGTGCCAGGCGGCTTCTCCAAAAATACTGGTCACAATGGTGAATGATGCGACACGCTCGAGACACACACACCCAAACCGTTTCCTCCTCTCCTTGGCCCCACCCCCATCCTCCTTCTGATTGGCTGCATTACCAGCAGAAGCCAATTATCATGAAGGAAGCTGCCCAGTCCCCTAGCAACAGCCCCTCTCTCCCTGCTCAGGGAAATCCCGCGGCCTCCCAAGCCGGTCAGGTCACTATGTTGAGAGAGGTAATACTGTCCAGTATTACCTCTAATGTTTTACTGGACAGTGTTCAAATATAGGCCAGTGTGTCCGGTTCAATACTGGACACCTGGCAACCCTAGAATGGGGTGGGGGCGGGGGGACAGAGTAATGAGAGGGCAGAGTAATGGGGGGGGGCATAGTTATGGGGGTGGGGGGGGGCAGCACGGACCAACTCACCACATCTACACACCAAATCCCCAAGCGCAAGAGCAGCATCGTGCAGAGGGCAGGGCAGAGACACAGGGCAGCACCGTGCAGAGACACAGGGCAGAGACAAAACGCAGCACCATGCAGAGACACAGGGCAGCACCGTGCAGAGACACAGGGCAGCACCGTGCAGAGACACAGGGCAGCACCGTGCAGAGACACAGGGCAGCACCGTGCAGAGACACAGGGCAGCACCGTGCAGAGACACAGGGCAGCACCGTGCAGAGACACAGGGCAGCACCGTGCAGAGACACAGGGCAGCACCGTGCAGAGACACAGGGCAGCACCGTGCAGAGACACAGGGCAGAGACAAAACGCAGCACCGTGCAGAGACACAGGGCAGCACCGTGCAGAGACACAGGGCAGCACCGTGCAGAGACACAGGGCAGCACCGTGCAGAGACACAGGGCAGCACCGTGCAGAGACACAGGGCAGCACCGTGCAGAGACACAGGGCAGAGACACAGGGCAGCACCGTGCAGAGACACAGGGCAGCACCGTGCAGAGACACAGGGCAGCACCGTGCAGAGACACAGGGCAGCACCGTGCAGAGACACAGGGCAGCACCGTGCAGAGACACAGGGCAGCACCGTGCAGAGACACAGGGCAGAGACAAAACGCAGCACCGTGCAGAGACACAGGGCAGCACCGTGCAGAGACACAGGGCAGAGACAAAACGCAGCACCGTGCAGAGACACAGGGCAGCACCGTGCCGAGACACAGGGCAGCACCATGCAGAGACACAGGGCAGCACCATGCAGAGACAAAGGGCAGCACCGTGCAGAGACACAGGGCAGCACCGTGCAGAGACAAAGGGCAGCACCGTGCAGAGACACAGGGCAGCACCGTGCAGAGACACAGGGCAGCACCGTGCAGAGACACAGGGCAGCACCGTGCAGAGACACAGGGCAGAGACAAAACGCAGCACCATGCAGAGACACAGGGCAGCACCGTGCAGAGACACAGGGCAGCACCGTGCAGAGACACAGGGCAGCACCGTGCAGAGACACAGGGCAGCACCGTGCAGAGACACAGGGCAGCACCGTGCAGAGACACAGGGCAGCACCGTGCAGAGACACAGGGCAGCACCGTGCAGAGACACAGGGCAGAGACAAAACGCAGCACCGTGCAGAGACACAGGGCAGAGACAAAACGCAGCACCGTGCAGAGACACAGGGCAGCACCGTGCAGAGACACAGGGCAGCACCGTGCAGAGACACAGGGCAGCACCGTGCAGAGACACAGGGCAGCACCGTGCAGAGACACAGGGCAGCACCGTGCAGAGACACAGGGCAGAGACACAGGGCAGCACCGTGCAGAGACACAGGGCAGCACCGTGCAGAGACACAGGGCAGCACCGTGCAGAGACACAGGGCAGCACCGTGCAGAGACACAGGGCAGCACCGTGCAGAGACACAGGGCAGAGACAAAACGCAGCACCGTGCAGAGACACAGGGCAGCACCGTGCAGAGACACAGGGCAGAGACAAAACGCAGCACCGTGCAGAGACACAGGGCAGCACCGTGCAGAGACACAGGGCAGCACCATGCAGAGACACAGGGCAGCACCATGCAGAGACAAAGGGCAGCACCGTGCAGAGACACAGGGCAGCACCGTGCAGAGACAAAGGGCAGCACCGTGCAGAGACACAGGGCAGCACCGTGCAGAGACACAGGGCAGCACTGTGCAGGGACACGGGGCAGCACCGTGCAGGGACACGGGGCCGCACGTTGCAGGGACACAGGGCAGCACCGTGCAGAGACACAGGGCAGCACCGTGCAGAGACACAGGGCAGAGACAAAACGCAGCACCGTGCAGAGACACAGGGCAGCACCGTGCAGAGACACAGGGCAGCACCATGCAGAGACACAGGGCAGCACCATGCAGAGACAAAGGGCAGCACCGTGCAGAGACACAGGGCAGCACCATGCAGAGACACAGGGCAGCACCATGCAGAGACACAGGGCAGCACCGTGCAGAGACACAGGGCAGCACCGTGCAGAGACACAGGGCAGAGACAAAACGCAGCACCGTGCAGAGACACAGGGCAGCACCGTGCAGAGACACAGGGCAGCACCGTGCAGAGACACAGGGCAGCACTTTGCAGGGACACAGGGCAGAGACACAGGGCAGCACCGTGCAGAGACACAGGGCAGCACCGTGCAGAGACACGGGGCAGCACCGTGCAGAGACACGGGGCAGCACCGTGCAGAGACACGGGGCAGCACCGTGCAGGGACACGGGGCAGCACCGTGCAGGGACACAGGGCAGCACCGTGCAGAGACACAGGGCAGCACCGTGCAGAGACACAGGGCAGAGACAAAGCGCAGCACCAGGCAAAGACACAGGACAGCACCCTGCAGGGACACAGGGCAGAGACACAGAGCCTGGGGGGGTAGGGGAGGCCTGGTGTACTATGGCCGTTTCATTGACGATATCATTATTATTTGGGGTGGGAAGAGAGAAGTCCTTGAGGATATCATCTCTAGTTTTGCACCTAATGAGCTGGGTCTCACATTTACTCATCACATCCACGAAGAGCGCATAGTCGTTTTGGACCTTGCGTTGTTTGTGGACAGTGATTTCAACATACAGACCAATGTACATTTCAAAGAAGTCTCGACAAATAGTTACCTACATGCCAGGTGCTGCCACCATAAAAAGCAGCTGAATAACATCCCACTGAGCCAGTTTAGCCGAATTAAGAGGAACTGCTCAGTGGAGACTGATTTTGTTCAGTAGTCTCAAGTATTGGTGGATCGCTTCCTGGAAAAAGGGTACGATCAATCTATGATTCAGGAGTCATTTTTAAAGATCAAGGCCAAAAAAAGAGATGCTGTAATGGATCAATCTAGCACAAGAATGTCTGAGAAAAAGAGTTCAAGGTCGAAATTGGGGGCTGGTCCCAATACTAGTTCTGGATTTGGTCCGCCAAAGTTCATAACGAAATATAACACTGCATCTACTAAGATTTCTAAAATACTCAACACACACTGGAACGTCCTACAATGTGAGCCACACCTTGTTGGGACTCACCCGAGTTATGCATCTGTGGTCTATAGAAAAGCTACAAATATCAAAAATCTTATAGCACCGAGTAAACTTAGAAAAATACAAACAACAAATACAATACCAGTTAATGGTAACTTTAAGTGCAGGAGGTCCAGATGCATTATGTGTCAACAAGTGCATCTGAGTAATAGTTTTAAGTCACATTCTAATGGGAGTATCCACAAGGTTAAGGGACACATTGAATGCCAGACGACACATGTAGCATACATGCTGTGCTGCCCTCGTGGTATTCAATACATTGGGAGGACTATTCGTCCTGTCAATATAAAACACATATAAAAACAATCACCCAGCTTCTGTGGGACAAACCAAACCCTCAAATAATATAAAAAGAAAAGAGAAGCGTGTACCACATACATGTACATATATTGACATTTAATACATAATTGATAATCAAGACACACACCAAATAATGACCCCAAAAAATGATTGAAAACTGATAATGTCCCAATGAGGTGGAGCTTGTAAAAATAATGATAGATCCTGATAAAAAACCATCATTGAAATCCAACAAGTGGATACAAAAGTTAATAATAGAATATATTTCTGAAGGTGAGGTCACCCGACGGTAATTTGTGTCCTGAATCCAATAGCTAGACACTAAAGACACTGATTGATGTCATATATATGTATTAACTTCAATAGGAGAGGTTATCTAGATAGAATAAAGCTAGCTCTTTTCCTCCTCCAACAACCAATATATGAAGAAGCCCAGCATTCGTAATCAGCATTCACAGTACGGGGGGGACATATCAGATTTAAGCTATATACGCTGTCCTCTCACTCCAGTTGTAGTCGCTAATTGTAAAGTGTAGCCTGTTTTCCACCTTTGTCTACTAGCATACAAGTGGAGGAATCAAATATTAACCATATCAAGGGTCCTCTCAGCCCTATAGCAATTGCTGTAATTGGAGTGTATGGACTAGCTTAGTGTCCATGATCTAATAACAGCTGCTAACATGCAGGGGGGATGAGATGTTCGAACACAAGCCGTATAGATGATTCCCTTACCCCTGCAGCAAACACTGTCTGTGGAGCAGTCTGGTATCCGCGGTTGGCTGGTAGTTCATAGCTGTTAGTTACTACTGGTATGCAGGAGGAGATCGGAACTCGGACATGATGATGTCACCTTATGTGCTGCAACCCTGCTGGGACAACATCCCTTGTAACATTGGATTACAAGTAAAGAAGACAGACGAAAAGATAGATGAAAAGAAGAAAAGAATGAAGAACTCACCGGGTAGACGTCTCTTCAATCAAGCTTTGCTCACAGACTTCTTCGCATCGGCTGTTGAGGATCATTGCGTTGAGGGTCAAGAGTCGGTGCTCGCGTAGGACAGGGGTGAAGACATCAATGGTAAGAAAAACCTTGATTGTATTTTATTTAATTGTGTATTTTTTTTTTTTTGGTTGCTCATTGACTGCCAATGTGTTTATCTATGCCCCTTTCAGGCTATAGATAAACACAGTGACAAGCAATGCATTTTTTGGCAAATGCTTGTTTTTGTTTAATTGTTATGTATTTTTAGTGCTTGTTTTTTTTTTTAATTGTGTTTTTTTGGTGCTTAGTTTTTCTGAACAGTTGTGTATTTTTGGTGTTTGTTTTTTTTAATTGATGTGTATTTTTGGTGCTTGTTTTTTTATTGTTGTGTATTTTTGGTGTTTTTTTTTAGGTTTCCCATTGACTGCCATAGTGGCAAATCATGCCCATATTATATGGGCATGGTGTACTACTGTGCCAATCAATGGTTAGAGGTTGGAGGTAGTTGTCCAGGGTATGGTGGGTAGCGGCGGTAGGGGGTTAACCCCTTAATTACTATAGCTGTTACTAACCGCTAAGGTGATTAAGGGGTTATTGGCCATTAGTTTGCTTTTTGATTGTACTGTTGATGCCCACGGATGACATGGACATGGAGGATGGTGATGAGGATTGCCTTCACCCTGGCAGGGGTAAGTAGAACTTTAATTTACTTAATGCTGGCTAGATAATGTTTTATTTTGAGTGGGCAAACTAGTTATTATCCAAATCTGGATAATAGTAATTTTGCCCATTATTGTACTGTATGTGTTGATGGGGGTTGTTGGGGGTAGAGGAGGTGGGTAGTAGATTTATTGTATGTTAATGTTTCTTGGGGGTAGAGGGATTGGGTGAAGGGGGTAGTTCCCCAAGGGTGGCTTGTTAGGCCTCTCGGGTGGGTAGTGTGATGATGTGCTCACCACAAACAAGATGTGACCACGCTACTGAGGTGGGGTAATGTATATAACGCCAACCCACAGCTGCGTGGGCGCGTCTGGAGTGTAGAGTAGTCGAGGTAGCCAAGTCAGGGTAACAGAAGTGAGAGTAGTCTTGATACTTGCTGGGGTCAGTAGTGGAGAGGTACGGATCGTTGAGGGTGCTTTAGCCGAGGTCAGGATTGGAGAGATGCGGACCGTCGAGAGTAAGCCGAGGTCTGGGATGGAGAGATGCGGATGGTAAAACGTAAGCCGGGTCAGGAAAGGAGAAGAGCGGAGTTCGAATACAAGCAGGGTCAGGCAACAAGGCAAGACAGACAAAGCTGGAACAGAACAGACTGTGAAGAAGCACATGCACAAACAGAGATTATGCTCAGCCGATGAGCCTCTGGCACTGCATTGTATTTACAGGGCGTTGTGACCAATCAGAGCAGGAGGCATGTCATGGAGCAGGATTCTGATAGGAAGCATGGAAGCAGAGGAAGAGGCAGGTGTGCGGAGTCTTCCTGATAAATTACTAAGAGGATACAGGTGCGTGCTGTGTGCTGATGATGTCACCACGGCGGAGGTAACCGGGAGACAGAGTCAGTGGAGTTGGCATTTAGGTCCGCGCAGACTGCGCGCGTGCTCCTAAGATGACGACAGGTCTCAGGGTGAGTTTTGGGAGTGGTGCTGGTAGCTGGACGTATGGAGGGTAAGTTTTACTTGCGCCGACCGCGCGGCACCTCACGGATCCTTACAGGTAGCGGGAGTGGTTAACCCCTTCATTACCATAGCAGTTCACACTGTTATGGTAATAAAGAGGTTAACTCCTCCCGCAACATTCTCGGCAGGCCTAAGCACAAACCCTGGGGCAACTACCCCCTTCATCCACCCCCTGTACCCCCAACAAACCGGGTACTCAAGTTTAACCCCTTAAATGCCTTAGCGGCTAGCCGCTAAGGTAATTAAGCTGTTTTATTTATATTTTAAAACTAGTATACAGGAGCAGGGGGTTTCCAGAGCTGAACCGCATTGATTTCAGCCCCAAGGACCCCCTGCTTCCCGAGTTACAGGCCCCGATAAGGGGTGCCGGTATCCCTCTGCAATGTTTAAATGTCATGTGACCAGGAGATTTAAACGCACAGAGATACCGGCACCCCATACCGGGGCCTGTAACCCGGGAAGCAGGTGAAGCCACTAAGGCCGCGTTTATAGTGCCGCGACGCGACCGATGACATCACCCGTCGCCACTGGCGAAAGTTGAACTTTAGTTTGAAGCGACGTCGCTGGCGACAAGGCCAGTGACGTCACCAAGGAGGAGGGCAGCGCTCTGTGATTGATTTAGAGACAGTCACATGCGGCGACTATCTCTAAAAAAATCAAATTTCACTGGCTTCCACATTTTTGGGCGCGACGTCGCTCCGTCACTTACTATAAACGCATGCAACGGATTCAATGGATTTGTTTTGGCGCGACGTCGCATCGCCGTCACCAGGCACTATAAGCGCAGCCTGAGAGCTGTGCAGGGAGATGCGGCTCTCTCTGTGCAGCTCTTACAGACTGCGGCCAGATCGCACGGGGGAGAACGTTGAGAGAGGCTGAGATATCATCGCGGGTGTCACGTACGGTATTGACATTTTCCTACTTCACGGTTTGAGACTTGTGGAAATAGTTTCAGATTCTTTCTGAATACCGTAATAACACAAATGCCAAACCGTTCGATGGGACCGTGCCAAACCGTTTGATGGGGCCATGCCAAACCGTTCGATGGGGTCATGCCAAACCGTTCGATGGGGTCATGCCAAACCGTTCGATGGGGCCGTGCCAAACCGTTCGATGGGGTCATGCCAAACCGTTCGATGGGGCCGTGCCAAACCGTTCGATGGGACCGTGCCAAACCGTTCGATGGGACCGTGCCAAACCGTTCGATGGGACCGTGCCAAACCGTTCGATGGGACCGTGCCAAACCGTTCGATGGGGCCGTGCCAAACCGTTCGATGGGATCATGCCAAACCGTTCGATGGGGCCGTGCCAAACCGTTCGATGGGGTCATGCCAAACCGTTTGATGGGGCCATGCCAAACCGTTTGATGGGGCCATGCCAAACTGTTCGATGGGGTCATGCCAAACCGTTCGATGGGGCCATGCCAAACCGTTCGATGGGGCCATGCCAAACCATTCGATGGGGTCATGCCAAACCGTTCGATGGGGCCATGCCAAACTGTTCGATGGGGTCATGCCAAACTGTTCGATGGGGTCATGCCAAACCGTTTGATGGGGCCATGCCAAACTGTTCGATGGGGTCATGCCAAACCGTTCGATGGGGCCATGCCAAACCGTTCGATGGGGCCATGCCAAACCATTCGATGGGGCCATGCCAAACCATTCGATGGGGCCATGCCAAACTGTTCGATGGGGTCATGCCAAACTGTTCGATGGGGTCATGCCAAACCGTTTGATGGGGCCATGCCAAACTGTTCGATGGGGTCATGCCAAACCGTTCGATGGGGTCATGCCAAACCGTTCGATGGGGCCGTGCCAAACCGTTCGATGGGACCGTGCCAAACCGTTCGATGGGACCGTGCCAAACCGTTCGATGGGGCCATGCCAAACCGTTCGATGGGACCGTGCCAAACCGTTCGATGGGACCGTGCCAAACCGTTCGATGGGACCGTGCCAAACCGTTCGATGGGGCCGTGCCAAACCGTTCAATGGGGTCATGCCAAACCGTTCGATGGGGCCGTGCCAAACCGTTCGATGGGGTCATGCCAAACCGTTCCATGGGGTCATGCCAAACCATTCGATGGGGTCATGCCAAACCATTCGATGGGGTCATGCCAAACCATTCGAGATGACAGCAATTTTATCGAAGCTACTAGAATGGGCCGCTTTGTGTCACTTTAAAACTCTCCCTCACGAACTTTCTCCCCCCATCTCTCTGTCTGTTTCCTATCTCTCTTCATCTTTCACATTCCCTCTTTCACTATCCTTATCTCTCCTTTCTCCACCTTAATTTCTCATTCCCATCCTCTCTTACTCTCCTTCCATCTCGCCCTCTCCTCCTCTTTCCTTCCCTCTCTCTGCTTAGCTCTCTCACTCTCCTCTGTCTTCTTCCCTCACTCATGCTCTCTCCTGCCCTTTCTTTATTTTTTCCTCTCTTCTTACTTCCCCCTCTCTCTTCTTCCCCCTTTCCCACCCTCTCTTGCTCGCCTCCTCTTTCCCTCTCACTCTGTACATCTCTCTTCTTCCCTCTCACCCTGTCCTTTTTTCTCTTCTCCTTACCTCCTCTCTCCTCCTCTCTCCTCCCCCTTCTCACTATCCTACCCTCTCTCGCTCCCCTCCTCTCTCCTCTTCTGTCTCCTTCCCTCACTCACTATCCTCTCCTTCCCTCACTCACTATCCTCTCCCTCCTTCTCTCACTCTCCTCTTGTCTCCCCTTCCCTCCCCTATCCTTCTTCCCTCTCTCCTATGTGCTTTCCTCTCTCTCCTCCTTTATTTCCTTTCCTCTATCTCCCTCCTCCTTTCCTCTCTCTCTCCCCTTCTCTTTCTCCCTCCCTCCTCCTTTCCTCTCTCCTTCTCTCTCTCTCTTTCTTTCTCTTTCCCCTTCTCTCTCTCTCCCTCGCCTCTCTCTCTCTCACTGCCTCTGTTCCTTTCTCTAGTCTGGACAGTTGCCATATTCCTTAGCCCTCAGTACTGGATGCCAGTGGCACACACTGAGGAGCTATATATAGCAGCTCAAGGTTTATGAATTAATAACTGATTTCTTTACCCTCCAACAGAAATTAGTCACTTTAGAATGTCTCCCGGATTCTGAGAAGCAGACAGTAGGGTTGGCACAGCTCCCTGAATACATTACAGTGCAGGCTGAGCTCAGAGACGCTAACTCCAGCAAACTCCTCATCTGTTCTCAAGAGCTACAGGTTCTCCTCTCCTGCTCTGTACATGCAGGTGCAGGAGGTACCCATATAGCAAGAGAAAGGGGGGTTGGGGAAGAGAGAGCAGTTCATAGAGGGAGAGGGGGAGAGAGAGAGCAGCAGAGGGAGAGAAAATTAGAGTGAAAGGGAGAGAGAGAAGAGCAGCCCACACCAAGAGAGAGAGCAGCACAAGGAAATAAAGAGAGTGAAAGGGAGAGAGCGAGAGACAGAGAGAATAGCCCAGAAACAGAGAGCAGCTGAGAGAGAGAGAGAGAGAGAGAGAGAGAGAGAGAGAGAGAGAGAGAGAGAGAGAGAGAGAGAGAGAGAGAGAGAGAGAGAGAGAGAGAGAGAGTAGCTCACAGTCAGAGAGATGAGAGAGAGGGGGAAGAATAATAGAGGGAGCAGCTCAGAGAGAGTTAGAAAGATATGCACATGTAGGAGACGTTATCGCATCGGCGGGCGAGTGCCAGCCATGCCCGCTTTTCACGTTAGTGTCGCCCCTTTATTTGCGTGCGGCTAATGCTCTTACAATGATGTCTGCTCCCGCTGGTGCGGGACCAATAACGCCTGCTACAGCAGTATATACAGTAACTGAGAGAGAGGGAGAGATGAGAGCGATAGAATGGGGAGAGAGAGAGGGGGGGAGGGAGAGATGAGAGAGCGATAGAATGGGGAGAGAGAGAATGGAGAGAGAGAGAGAGAATGGAGAGAGAGAGAGAAGCACTGGATTAAAGAAGATAGTGGACGTGTGTGTGTGTTGGGGGGGTTACAGAGGGGCTGCAGTGGAGTGCATTTACATAGGGGGCAAAGGGGGTGTTTAAGTAGGGAGCAAGGGGAGGGAATTTACATAGGGGGGCATTTACATAGGGGATATGGGAGGGCATTTACATAGGCAGCAAGGGATGGGAAATTTACATAGGGTGCAAGGCAGGGCATTTACATAGTGGACAGCATTTACATAGGGGTATGGGATGGCATTTACATATGGAGCAGGGGTAGGGCATTTACATAGGCAGCAAGGGGATGGTATTTACATAGGGGGCAAGGGGAGAGAATTTACATAGGGAGAAGGGGAGGGCTTTTACATAGGGGGCAAGAGGAGAACATTTACACTGGCTGGGGGGATGATATTTACAATGGGGGGCGAGGGGAGTGCATTTACACTGGCTGGGGGGATGATATTTACAATGGGGGGCGAGGGGAGTGCATTTACACTGGCTGAGGGGATATTTACAATGGGTGTGAGGGGAGTGCATTTATACTGGCTGGGGGGGATATTTACAATGGGGGCGAGGGGAGTGCATTTACACTGGCTAGGGGGATGATATTTACAATGGGGGGCGAGGGGAGTGCATTTACACTGGCTGGGGGGATGATATTTACAATGGGGGGCGAGGGGAGTGCATTTACACTGGCTGGGGGGGATATTTACAATGGGGGGGCGAGGGGAGTGCATTTACACTGGCTGAGGGGATATTTACAATGGAGGGCGAGGGGAGTGCATTTACACTGGCTGGGGGGTGATATTTACAATGGGGGGCGAGGGGAGTGCATTTACACTGGCTAGGGGGATATTTACAATGGGGGGCGAGGGGAGTGCATTTACACTGGCTGAGGGGATATTTACAATGGGGGGCGAGGGGAGTGCATTTACACTGGCTGGGGGGATATTTACAATGGAGGGCGAGGGGAGTGCATTTACACTGGCTGGGGGGTGATATTTACAATGGGGGGCGAGGGGAGTGCATTTACACTGGCTAGGGGGATATTTACAATGGGGGGCGAGGGGAGTGCATTTACACTGGCTGAGGGGATATTTACAATGGAGGGCGAGGGGAGTGCATTTACACTGGCTGGGGGGTGATATTTACAATGGGGGGCGAGGGGAGTGCATTTACACTGGCTAGGGGGATATTTACAATGGGGGGCGAGGGGAGTGCATTTACACTGGCTGAGGGGATATTTACAATGGGGGGCGAGGGGAGTGCATTTACACTGGCTGGGGGGATATTTACAATGGGGGGCGAGGGGAGTGCATTTATACTGGCTGGGGGGGATATTTACAATGGAGGGCGAGGGGAGTGCATTTACACTGGCTGGGGGGTGATATTTACAATGGGGGGCGAGGGGAGTGCATTTACACTGGCTGAGGGGATATTTACAATGGGGGGCGAGGGGAGTGCATTTACACTGGCTGGGGGGATATTTACAATGGGGGCGAGGGGAGTGCATTTACACTGGCTGGGGGGATATTTACAATGGGGGGCGAGGGGAGTGCATTTACACTGGCTAGGGGGATATTTACAATGGGCGGCGAGGGGAGTGCATTTACACTGGCTGAGGGGATATTTACAATGGGGGGCGAGGGGAGTGCATTTACACTGGCTTGGGGGATGATATTTACAATGGGGGGCGAGGGGAGTGCATTTACACTGGCTTGGGGGATATTTACAATGGGGGGCGAGGGGAGTGCATTTACACTGGCTTGGGGGATGATATTTACAATGGGGGGCGAGGGGAGTGCATTTACACTGGCTGGGGGGATATTTACAATGGGGGCGAGGGGAGTGCATTTACAAAGTGGGCAGGAGAGAGCTTTTACATAGATGGCAGGGGCAGCACATTTACATAGGGAGAAGGGGAGGGCATTTACATAGGGGTAAGGGGTGTATATTTACATAGGGGAGTGGGAGGGCATTTACATAGTGAGCAGGGGGAGGGCATTTACATAGTGAGCAGGGGGAGGGCAATTACCTAGACAGCAAGGGTAGGGCATTTACATAGGGGGAAGTGGAGGGAATTTGCATTGGGGGCAGGTGAGGGCATTTATAGGGGACAAGGGAGGGCATTTGCATAGGGGCAGGGAAGACATTTACATAGGAACAGCAGGGTGGCATTAACATAGGGGCAGGGAAAAACATTTACATGGGGGCAAAGGATGGGCATTTACATAGGGATGGGTGGGAGCATTTACATGGAGGAAGGACATTTACATAGGGGGCAGTGGGAGGGCATTCACATAGGGGGCAAGGATGGCTTTACATAGGGAATAGGCAGAGGGCAATTACATTGGGAGGAAGGGGACATTAACATAGGGGCATAGGAGGGTATTTACATAGGGGCTGTGTACATTTACACAGGGGGCATTGGGAGGGCATTTACATAGGCGCCAGGGGCGGGCATTTACATATGGAGCAGGGAAGAGATTTTGCACAGGAGGCAGGAAATTACATTTGCATAGGGAGAAGGGGAGGATGTTTATATAGGGTGACCAGATTGATCTGTTTTTTTGATGTCTGTATCGGCTGCCCCGCATTCTTTAAAATGTCCCGTTTTTTTGTGGCTGTCCCAGTTTTGACCATCAGAGCAGGGGGGGCAGCAGAGCAGAGAATGCAGAGAGGAGAGCAGGAACAGAGCAGAGCCGTCTGTGCTGCAGAGGGTGGGGGCAGGGTTAGCTGCAGAGGGTGGGGGCGGGGTTAGCTGCAGAGGGCGGGGGCGGGGTTAGTGTCAGAGGAGCCCCCTCAGTGAGAACTTCCGGTGTCTGCTGCCAGGGCTCAAGACGGCTTCCCCCTCACTCATGTTCTACAGACAGGTAGGGTCCAAAATGCAGAGACACACACCATAGGGAGAGAGAGAGAGAGAGAGAGAAACACACACACACACAGCATGGGGAGAGAGAGATACACACACACAGCATGGGGAGAGAGACACACACACAGCATGGGGGAAGAGAGACATACAAGGCATGGGGAGAGAGAGACAGCATGGGGAAAGAGAGACACACAAGGCATGGGGAGAGAGACACAGCATGGAGAGAGAGACACACAGCACGGGGAGAGAGAGAGACAGCACGGGGAGAGAGAGACAGCACGGGGAGAGAGACACAGCATGGGGGGAGAGAGAGACACACAGCATGGGGAGAGAGAGACACACAGCATAGCGAGACACACACACAGCATGGGGAGAGAGACACACACACAGCATGGGGAGAAAGACACACACAGCATGGGGAGAGACACACATACAGCATGTGGAAAGAGAGACACAGCATGGGGAGAGACACACACAGCATGGGGAAAGAGAGACACATACATAGCATTGGGAGAGAGAGTCACAGCATGGGGAGGGATAGACACACAGCATGGGGAGAGAGAGACACACAGCATGGGGAGAGAGAGAGACACACAGCATGGGGAGAGAGAGAGACACACACAGCATGGTGTGAGAGAGAGACACACAGCATGGGGAGAGAGACACACTATGGGGAGAGAGGAAGACACACAGCATGGGGAGAGAAAGAGACACAGCATGGGGAGAGATAGAGACACAGCATGGGGAGAGAAAGAGACACAGCATGGGGAGAGAAAGAGACACAGCATGGGGAGAGAGAGAGACACAGCATGGGGAGAGACACAGCATGGGGAGAGAGAGACACACAGCATGGGGAGAGAGAGAGACATAGCATGGGGAGAGACACAGCATGGGGAGAGAGAGAGACACAGCATGGGGAGAGAGAGAGACACAGCATGGGGGGAGAGACACACAGCATGGGGAGAGAGAGACACAGCATGGGGAGAGAGAGAGAGACAGCATGGGGAGAGAGACACACACACAGCATGGGTAGAGAGAGAGACAGCATGGGTAGAAAGACAGCATGTGGAGAGAGAGAGACAGCATGGGGAGAGAGAGACAGCATGGGGAGAGAGAGACAGCATGGTGAGAGAGACAGCATGGGGAGAGAGAGACACACAGCGTGGGGAGAGAGACAGCGTGGGGAGGGAGAGAGACACAGCATGGGGAGAGAGAGGCACCCAGCATATGGGGAGAGAGACAGCATGGGGAGAAGAGACAGATAATCAGATAGAGAGACACACACAGAGAATAGGGGAGAGAGAGAGAAACAGAATGGGGGAGAGAGACCCACAGAGAACGGGGGAGAGAGAGAGACAGAGAATGGGGAGAGAGACAGAATGGGGGAGAGAGACACAGAGAATGGGGGAGAGACACAGAGAATGGGGGAGAGAGACACAGAGAATGGGGGAGAGAGACACAGAGAATGGGGAGAGAGACACACATAGAATGGGGGAGAGAGACACACAGAGAATGGGGGAGAGAGACACACAGAATGGGGGAGAGAGACACAGAGAATAGGGGCGAGAGAGACACAGAGAATGGGGAGGGAGACAGAATGGGGGAAAGAGGCACACAGAGAATGGGGGAGAGAGTCACACACACTCAGAGAATGGGGGAGAGAGAGACAGAGAATGGGGGAGAGAGACACGGAGAATGGGGGAGTGAGACACAGAGAATGGGGGAGAGAGACACTGAGAATGAGGGAGAGAGAAATAGAGAATGGGGGAGAGAGACAGAGAATGGGGGAGAGGGACACAGAGAATGGGGAGAGAGACAGAATGGGAAGGGTGGAACGTGAATGGAGGGATGGGAGAGGGAGGGGGTGGGGAGAGAATAGGCTGTGTGTGTGAGAGGGGCGAAGAGACATAAAGGAGACATAAAGCGCAGTTGATGATGTCATTTGTTTTTTAAATATATTTTTTAATGTGTCCATACCCCAGATAACTTAGCAGTGCAGCGCCTCCATCTGCCGTAGGCTCCAGGGATGTATAGAGATGATCTCCCACAGTAGAACTTGTACTCTCCCCCCAGTTAGATCACACATCAGGCCAGAGGTATATTGCAAACAGGAACGGTTTATTACTACACACTTTGCAGTAACACAACAGCTACGCAGCAGTCTTCTGCCGGATATAGTCTCTTTAGATCAGCTCTAACTGGAGATGATCCCTGGACCGTCACTACAGGCCAAGGGCACCCGCAGCCTTCCTAGCTCTTCCCCACCTCCCTAGCAGAGGTATTGGTTCACGCTCACTCCTCCCCGCAGGGAAGAGCACATGGGTAGGCCCCAATCTCAGGCTCCCAGTCGTGTGACCTGCCTTCCTCAGAGGGAAGGACAACCTCCAAATTTAGGGCGGTCCTGCCCTTATGTACAGCCAGAAGGCAGGCACCCCATTGTCTCAGCTACAACAGGATGTACCACCTCCTGCTGTTGCTCAAGTGCAGTACCAAAGGTGAAGGGGAAAACCCCATACCAGCTACTGCCAATCTTGTAAATACCAGGGTTTACTGCCAGCCCATTGGGTAGAATAGTAGCCAGGGTGTACCCCGCTACAGAGTATTTACATAGGGCCAAGGAGAGGTCAATTATATAGGGGTAATGGGAGGATATGTATATAGGGAGTAGGAGTGGCATTTACATAGGGGGTAAGGGGAGGACATTTACACAGTGGACAGGGAGAGCATTTACATAAAGGCAGGGTAGTATATTTGAATAAGGGCCAGGGGAGGGCATTTATATAGGGGCAAGGGAAGGGCATTGACATAGGAAGCAGTCGGAGGGCATTTATACAGGGTTTTGGGGAGGGCATTTACAAAGGGGATGGGAAAGGACATTTACATAGGGACAGAAAGAGGGCAATTACATAGTGGGCAAGGGAAGGACATTTACATAGGGGCAATGGGCGAGCATTTACATAGGATTCAAGGGGAAGGAATTTACATAGGGACAGGGGAAGGAATTTCCATAGACGTTAGGTAGGGATGCCACATTTATGGGCTGTTTACGCAGGGGGCATTTACATAGGGGGTGGGCATACACATGGGACAATGGAGGGAATTACATGGGGTAAGGGGCCCATTTACATAGTGGGCAAGTGGAGCGTATGTACATAGAGGCAAGGGGTGGGCATTTGGATGGGGAAGCGCATTTACATTGGGCCAGGGGAAGGGTATGTACATAGGGGCAAGAGGAGTGCATTTATATAGGGGGCAGTGGGCGTTTTCATGGGAGATGGGGGAGTGCTTTACATAGGGACATGGGGGGAGTATTTACATAGAGGGCACATGAAGGACATT
Source organism: Ascaphus truei (assembly GCF_040206685.1). Taxonomy (NCBI): domain Eukaryota; kingdom Metazoa; phylum Chordata; class Amphibia; order Anura; family Ascaphidae; genus Ascaphus; species Ascaphus truei. The sequence continues at coordinate 282,150,214 of NC_134487.1, forward strand.
TAAATAGGGAGCATGGGTAGAACTTTTCCATGGGTTTAAAGGGAGGGCATTTACATAGGGGGCTTGGGCAGGGCATTTACACAGGGGACAGAGGGAGGCATTTACATAGGGGGCAAGGAGGATGGTGTTTACATAGGGAGTGGGGGCATTTTCAATAGGGGGGCAGGGAAGAGGATGTTTACATAGGGGGCAAGAAGAAAGATATTTACATCGCTGGCAAAGGGGGGACATTTACATAGGTGCAGAGGGCATATACATAGGTGACAGGGGAGGGCATTTACATAAAGTCAAGAGGATAGCATTTGCATAGGGGTCATGGGGGTTATATATGGACAGTGGTCATATATGCACACACATATGTATATATATATATATATATATATATATATATATATATATATATATATATATATATATATATATATATATGGATGGCAGGGGAGGGTTTTTACATAGGGACAGAAAGAGGGCAATTATATATTGGGCAAGGGAAGGACATTTATATAGGGGCAGTGGGAGGGCATTTACATAGGGGGCCATTTACATAGGTGCATGGGAGTGTATACATAGGTGGCAGGGAAGGACATTTACATAGAAGCTAGGAGGAAAGCATTTACAAAGGGGTCATGGGGGCATTTATATAGGGACACAGGCCATATAAATGGGTGGCAGAGGAGAGCATTTACATAAAGGCAGGGGATGGTATTTATGCAGGATTTGGAGGAGGGCATTTTCCATAGGGGCAGAGAAGAGGATATTTACACAGGGGGCAGGAAGAAGGATATTTACATAGGTGGCAAAGGGAGGACATTTAAGTAAGGGGCAGGGAGGAGAATATTTACATTGGGGACTGAGGAAGGGAATTTACACAAGGGCAGGTGAAGTGTATTTGCATAGGGATATAGGCAGGGTATTTACATAGGGGTAGGGAAATTAATGTATACAGGAGAGGGCATTTACATAGGGACATATACATAGGTGGTAGGGGATTGCATTTACATAGAATTTGGGAGGTTATTTACATACGGAGCAATGGGAGGGCATTTACATAGGGGCGGGGGAGGGCATTGATCTCTGGATGGAGCCAGATCCTCTGCCACCTGGGGGTGTCAGCACTGACCCAGCAAGAAGGGGTGTGCTGGGTGCAAAGGGGGAGCAGAGAGCGGCAGGGGCACCAAGAGATGGAGTGGAAAAGTGGGGGAGAACAGAGCAGAGCTGCCTCTGACCTAATAAACTGTGGTGTGACAGAGAGAGGCAAAGTGTCAGCATAGCAGGGAAAGGAATGCGATCTTACAACACACAGCGCTAACGTTGAGACACAGATACATACAATGTATATGTAGCCAAGCTCCCTTAGGCTACTAATTCCCTGGCCTCTTTAGCACTGTAAGTCCTAGTAAGGAATGGGCAGTGTTGGGAACAAATCTTGCAGGGCCTGGCTGCATTGTTATATGTGTGTTACCTAATAAAGTTCAGGTGTAACCTTAAGGGGGGCCTACGACTAATAGGAGGCCGGCTTACCAGCCACTCCCCTGGGAAGGAGGGGGATTCCATCCAGGGGTTAGAGTAAGGGTTCTGGGAGTTAGTTCTGTGCTGCCCTCCCTGCTATGAGGACACTGTAGTAAGTCTCTCCTGGGCAGGAGTGGGCTGAGGCCTTACCCTGTTAGGGGTATGGTATGCTGAGGAGGGGTGCACAGGGCCTCAAATCCGGAGTACTGCCTTCAGGGAATGATGCCTGTAATATTGTACTGAACCTAATAAAGCCCAGTTATATCATCTCTGGTGTGATGCTTGAGAGAACAACCTTAGGCCTGGGACATAGCAGGTTCAGCCGCGCTAAGCCGCGCTCCTGCTCTGCCTCGCCTGCTCAAAATTGAGCTTTTTCCTTTCCTGGCAGGCGAGGCAGTGAGCGCGCTCTGGGGGCGGTGCGGAGGCGGAGCAGAGGCGTGTCAGGAGGCGGAGCGAGAGGCGGGGCTAGTCCCTCGCTCCCATTGGATGTGAGCGGTCACGTGACCGCTCACATCGCTTCCCCGAGCGGCACATTTGAAACTTGCCTGTCTCGGCAAAGTTTCTGAGCCTCCGCACGCATCAGCACACATGCGGAAGGGGAAACTATAGCCGCGCTGATGACAGATGCAGGGGGTTAGTGCATCTGCTCAGCGCGGCTCAGCGAGGCTGAAGCTACTATGTCCCAGGCCTAAGAAGAATGCCCCTGGGGTTCATCAGGCTGCACCAGGATCCTCCTGGGCTGGAGGCGCTACGCTGACTGGCGAACCATCCTTGATAGCCTGTCCTGATGCCTCCCTATACCACCGCGTAGATCTCAGGCCTTCTGTTCTACCTCACAGGTATGCACCAGCACCAGAATACACCGGTAGCTACAAGATCCCACTTAGGGTGGGGGAAAAGGTGCTACATATACACACACATATACAGGTGAATATATATACTGTATATATATATAATATATACACATACATACACACACACACATTGTTAGAACGAATAGAAGATATAAACGTGTACTCTATGTAAGCTGATACAATGCCAGATCAAAGAGCTAAACAGAGTGGGGTTTGGATCAGTCTCCCAGCTGCAAAACTGGGGCCAATGGTGGTATAAATGGTGGTATAAAAAATAGCACCATTAAATTAAGAAATCAGGGTTCGTTTTTTTGCAATTTATTTTGTGCTTCAGTATAATAATAGCACATTGACACAACACCCATTATACCATAGTATGTTCACATGTATGTGTATCTCTCTCTCTCTCTCTTTTTATAAACCTCAAACAGAAATTTGTCAACAGAAAACTTCACAACGAACTTAAAGACACTGATAATGGCACAAAACCGGGCAACAACAAAGGTCGCAAACTCTGCAAACATATATGCCAAGATCCCACAGCCACTCACAACCATGGAACACTCAATGTAAAAGGATCATGCAGCTACACATCCAGGAATGTGGTTTATATGATTCAATGCAACAAATGTGACCAAGGATGCTACATTGGGGAAACCAGCCAAAAACTTCAAGGCAGAATGAATATGCACAGACACTCCATACTCCATCACGAAGAAGGAAGATACTGCTCACCTGTGGGACATCATTTCTCACAACCAGATCATTCCATAAATTATTTAAAAATCAAAATCCTCAATGGAATGTTTAAACGCACCCAAGAACGGAAAACATTTGAACTCAGAATGATAAGACACCAAAACAAAAGGACTTAATGCGGATATGGGGTTTCTCAAACCTGCTTTCCAAACCTCTGTTTTAGCCATAGATTCCTTTGTATATCAGTATTGCTGACATGAGGAAGAGATGAGAACTCTCGAAAGCTTGTCCTATGACATCAATTGTTAGTCCAAAAAAAAGGTATAATCTAATACTGAAGTACTCATTTATTCTGCAACTGGACTAACACGGCTATTTCCATTTTATTATATATATATATATATATATATATATATATATATATATATATATATATATATATATATATACTACTATTAAGGTTATGGTGGGTAAAAAAAAGTGACAAAAACCCTCCACAGTAAAGCATAAAGCATGCTGGGTGACAATGGGGAAAGACAGGGTTGCAGACCTGTCTAAGACATGCAAATGAACATACAGTAATATTTACAGATTATATACATGTAGCGGACATGTAAAATGGCTACAGTCATCTCTCCTGCTGACAGTAAGGCCTGGTAAGTTGTGGGCATGCCAGCAGTAATTATGGAGGTTTGCCCTCACACCCTGGTGGAGTGCCCTGTGTATGGATGGGAGTGGTCACATGCTCTGACTCCCTGGTTAGTGATGTCAGAGGTGTGTCAGCTTCCAGAGTATACATAAGGCACAGCACTGAGCCTAAAGTTAGTTCTGCACAGATCTACGTTCAGTTCTGCAGGAGTTCTGCCAGAGATCTGCAGCCTAGTTCAAGTACTAGCCTAAGAGACTGAAAGTTATGTTATAGTAACCATAGAGGAGACTGTGTCCAGGGACCTGGCACAGGGCAGTGATCCCTGCGGGGATAGGGAATCCCTGATTAAGGAGAAGATACACCTTTTAAAGGGAGGCACTGACTACAGAATGAGTGGCTAAGGATATACTGCGAGGGGCAGCTAGCCCACATCAACCCAATAAAGATGTTCTCATTCATAAACCCTCTCGTGTACATGTGTGGAGTGAATGTACAGAGAGGAGCACCACGGAGGAGTTCCTCAACAGGATCATCCCCTTGCGGACGCAGGGACCCTGATGAGGTGGAGGCGCTGCACTGGAACTAGGTGAGACTCAGCACACTACCTCAGCTGCCTGTCTGGACAGGTCCTCCCCACACACCATCATGCGGGAGACTCAGGAGTCCTGTTGCCAACAGGTGCACCACCAGACACTACCACACTGTAATGGGGGCCGGTTAGACCACAGGGGCCAATGTGAGATTGGGTGGG